>NC_061122.1:23405254-23435077 GCF_002878395.1 Capsicum annuum | reverse complement strand
TATATATATATATATATATATATATAAATACTTTGAGTGTAGATTCGCACATTTTTATTTAAATATTTTTAGAAAATATAACACCAATATATAGAGAGAGAGATAAGACATCAAACCTTTCTCCAAACTTATCGCCGATACTTACTTTAGCACTTAAACTAATATTTTATTTATTTACCTCCTTAATATCTGTAAAGTTAATTAATTTCACCCCTTAATATATAATACCACTCTCATAACGGAGAGTGCACCACACTCGCTGACACATTAGCGCCACATCATCGCCACATCGAAGCCACGTAAATAAAGTATTTTTTAAATATTTATATATATATATATAATTTTTTATATATATATATATATATATAAAATATTTTAAATTAAAAAAAATACCCTACCCTCCGTTTTCCATCTTCTTCATAACCACCCCCCCCCCCCCCCCCTCTCCCACCTCCCGTCCACTGCCATACTTGCACACACCCCGTCCACCCCCACACCTGCACACATCCCGTCCACCCCCACACAGCCACACCTGTGCGTACCCCCATCCACCTCTGTCCACCCCTACACAGCCATATCTGTCAAATTTTTTGGTGAATTTTTGCCGAAAAACGTCATTACCACCATCGAAACAAACATTCAAACCAACCATTTCCAGCATAGAAAAATATACAAGATTTAGATAAGCTTATTAATTCTACAGTACCAATTTTATTTTATCAAATTATCTTGAAAAAAAAAACATAATGAAAGATGAAATCACCCAGATTGAAAAGAAATTAAAAAATCACAGGAACAAGATAAACAGAACATCATAAAATCCTACCAAAAAACATAATTGATTAGCACTTGCATTCAAATTTGTGAATTTACATCAAATGATTCATTTTATAACAGATCTCCAAAGACTAAAATCAGAATGTTTATTCAACAATAAATCAAAAAATCTCATTTTCTTATTGTCAAATTCAAGAAATGAGTGGTGGTAATGGTGGTAGATATGGTATTTGAATGGAGCAGTGGGGTGGGGGTGTTGACGAGTGGGATGGGGGAAGAAGAAGGAGGGATTTATTTTTTCTTTTTCTATTACATATAATAACAATAACAATAATAATAATAATAATAATAATAATAATAATAATAATAATAATAAAAAAGTGGGTCTTTTTAAAAAAAAAAAAATTCACTCGCTTTTTTTTTTTTGGTCATGTCAGTCATAGGGGATGAATTTAATTCACTTGAAAGTTTTTAAGGGAGTAAGTAATTACCCAGTTAGTTTAGAGTCTAAAGTAAGTTTTGGCAATAAGTTCGGGGGAGTTTTGATATATCTATAATCTATATCTATATCTATAGTATATATCTATAATATATTAAAAGTGTAAAGACCCTTAAAAAAGTAAATTAAATTTTTTGTCCTTTATTAAAAATCTTCTTTTTAGACAAAATCATCTTTTACTAATTTTTTAATATTTAAAAATAAATATTTAATTATATTTTCTAAAACATGGAGCTTCTTTCCCTATCTTTCTGCTATTGGAGTCACTACTAAAAGCTTACCCTAAATAGAATTGAATGTAAGGTACGAACCTTTAAATTACGACAAGAAAAAACATAGCCCACCTTTTAGGTTTTTTTTAATCTGACGAGTTGTGTCACCAAAAATTCATTTTTTCCTTTGTTATTAGAAGTGGGTGCAAGTCTACATGCCACAGTACTTTACTGCACATCAAACTTAGATAGACTGTGTGATTTTTTGTAATTTTATTGTAATCAAACTTAGATAGAGTGTGTGATTTTTTGTGATTTTATTGTAAGCTTTATTGGGAGGAATTGAAGTAAAGTATCTGTGATGACTTGTGATTCGAGGTATGTGTTAAAAATCTTTCGCATGTTTTTGAACAAATAAATTATCACGTATTCTTGATAGGTAATTGTTAATTGAGAAGTTTTTCTTATTTTTTTTTATTTTTTTTTTATAAAATCTTGATATATTTTATGATTGAAGACACAAATTTGCTTGTTATTTGAGGTAAGTCGTTGAAAATTTTAGTATGTTCTTCATTTTTACACTTGATAGTATCTATGATTAAAGAGATAAATTTGTTCGTGATTTGGGATAGGTTTTCTAAAATTTTAGTATGTTTTTTAGGTTTACAATAAATTAATTATTATGTATTTTTGACAGACAATTGCAAATTAAAGTTTTCTGTGCATGTGTATGTGCTTGAAATATCTCATGATTAAAGAAACAAATTCGCTTGTGATTTGAGGTAAGTTTTCTAAAATTTTAGTACTCCCTCCGTCTCATTTTACCAGTCCCAAATTGGGATGATACTGCTATTAGGAAAACAATGATTGGTAATATAACTTTACCATTTTGCCCCTCTTAATTGTGTCTTGTTGTTAGTTCCAATATTGATGGATGACTAATACCAAAGCACCATTTGTATTCTTAATGATGTATTCTTAATGGTACTCCTCTTTGTAACATTTTTCAAGAATGCTAATAATAAGGAGTAATCAATTACACTAAGGGTATAATGAAAAAAAATAGTCTTGTCTTGATAAGTAAAAAAAGACAAGTAAAATAGGACAATAAATTAAAAAATTTGAAACTAGTAAAATGGAATAGAGAAAGTATATTCTTAAAGTTTGCAATAATAAATTATCCGGTATTCTTGAGACAATTGCTAATTATTTTTTTTAAAAATTATTTATAATATCTATAATTGAAGAGACAAATTTACTTGCTATTTAAGGCAAGTTTTCTAAAATTTTAATAAATCTTTTTATGTTTATAAAAATAAATTATCATAGTTTATTATCTTAAAATTTTAGAATATCATAATATTGAAATATACCACAATTTTGGTATCAGAGCGAGAAGGTTTTGGGAACATTACCTATTAACTCGCAAAAGTTTATAAACTCTGTATGAAAAAACATAGATCTTTTCAAGACATAAGGTGTAGCTATTTCTATTTATATAGAGAAATCAGAAAAAGAAATAATATAATAGCTAAAAAACATAATCTAGAAGAAAGTCGAAGAAGGTTATTAGAAGCAAACAGATTACATAAATCCTATAATACAGCTAGACAAGTTTGTGAAGATTTAGTAAGCGCGTTAAATTGGGAAATACAAGATTGTGAGAGGGATTTAGAAAATAATACTTCAGGAATAAAGTGGCTTAAGGAACGTATTAAGAGAAAATCTTATCAATTAGGATAATAAATGCCAATAAGATATATTGAGTGTATTAGAGAAATACAACGTCAATATTATAGAGAATTTGCTTATAAACATCAACTTGTAAAAAATCGGAAACAATTTGTAGAAAGACTAGAGTTGTTAAATAAAGAAATAAGAAACCTAGAAATAGATATTTTAAACTTTAAAGAAACAGACGAAATAATTACCATAACATCTAACTATTATAAAAAAAGTATTAATTAGTGAACAATCTAGGCTGATAGAAAATATACAAGAAGTAGAATTAGATATAACCTATACAAATAGTAGATTGAAATATCAAACTAAGATAAGTAAAAAATACCTTAATTTAAACCACTTAGGATAACAAGATAGCTTCTTTAAAACGCCTTGATTACTTAGATCTTAGATTTCAACCAGAAAAGAAATATAGAGTATTAAAAGATAACTCCACTATAAGGTGTAATTTCAACCAGGGTGAACATATCTTACATTCAGAAGATAAACAATATAAGACAATAATAGACTTTTTGATAAATTCAAGCGAAAAACTTCAGGAAAAAGATAATAGTATAATAAGAATTTTAGAAGAGATAGAAGTTACTCAGAATAAACATAAAAAGACACTAGATAAAATAGAACAAAATTTAGATTATTTAAAGTCACAAGAAATAGAAATAGACAGGAAAATTCAGTATTTAAATCACAAATTTAATTTTGAAAAAATACCTACAAAATTAGAAATTGAAAAGCTAATAAAAATCATAATAGAAAGACCTAAAGAATTAGAAGTAAAAACAACTCAATTAATATCTAAGCTTGTAGAACAAGTAGAAAATATGACAACAGAAATCAAATATTTGCAAGGAATAACAAAAAGATTAGAAAAAATATCACTTTCATGAGTGAAGAAGATATAAATTATAATAAAGCACTAGAAAAATCAAGAAGTTATCATAGTGAACCAGAAGGATTATCTAAGCATATACCTTCAAGTATAACAGATAAAATTTTATTAAAACAAAATAATACCATTATAGAGTTATTATTAGACTTACACAAAAAGATAAACATTTTAATTAAAGGCAAAGAAACTCAAAAACCTTTTCAGGAAGAACCGAAATTACCCGAACTACATAAGAAAATAGACATCTTAATAAAAAATAAAGAAGCCCAAGAGCCACCAAAAAATAATTTTGAAATAGAAGAACTTATTAACCAATTAAAACGAATTGAATTAACTCCTAAACAAGAAAGAAAAAATATCATAAGAAAACCACAAAAATGGACTTTCTATCAAATAGACGGAGAACCATCGAAAATAATGAAAGACAAGGAGAAGAAAGACAAAGAATAAGTTTTTCGGAGAATAGAATAGGAAATAATAATATATTATCCAGAATATGCAGAAGACAATCTAATATGGAGCAGAACCAAGAACTTAACGAAATAATAGATGTAGATAAAGATTTACAAATCTTCCAACAACATCAATTAAAATTATTAAATCCTAAAACATTATATAACGCAGGATATTTTTTTACAGACAATCAGCTATATAGACATTATAGAGAAGAACAAATATCAGCTATAGGAGAAGATTTTAAAATACTAGATTTAGTAAATGCTAATTCTTTAAGACATATAAAAAATAATAAAATGATATTGATGCATATGGGTTTAATTGTTATAGGAATAAAAGGTCTAACTAGAAAGAATTTAGGATCCAAAGTATTAATAACAATATATGATGATCGATGGTCAGACATTAAAAAATCAATAATAGGATTAACTGAAGTAGATATGACAAATAATGGAGGAATATTCTATATAAGTCCAGATTTCCTAATGAACTTAAAAGAATTTGGAAAGAACATTAAAATAGGAATCCAAACTAAAGGGTACGAATAAATGAATAGTGGAAATAATTTATTAATGTGCATAGGGTTCATTGGAAAATTAACTTTAAGTAGTAATACTAAATTTAAACTAAAAGTAAATGATGTAGTTGAAATAATGGAAAATAAAGGCATAAGTTTAATAAAATCAATAAAAATAGACCCAGAAATATATGCAGGTTTAGAATGGAATTTAAACAAATTTACTAAACCAAAAATTCTTATACCAGACTCTAATCTATTATATACTACAATTAAAGGAGAAATTTCAGTCAAGTTTACAGATTATAATTACACAACTAAAAGAAATTTAGACGATGACGAAATAGAGAGTAATATAGAAACAGAAAGCGAGTTTATGAATATAGAAGTCCTACAAGAAGGATATGAAGTAGACATGGCCATAGAAAAGGCTGAAAACTTAGCAGAAGAATATAAGTATATAACTTTTAAATGTAAAAGATGTCAAAAGGACGAAATAAAAATAGAAGAATGTATAGAACATTTTAAAAACTGTTTAGAGAGAAGTGATAATTTAGGATATAGAAATAACAAATTATTCCTTGAAAGAAAAGATGAAGACACAATTTCTGTATTAAGTTCCACAATAGGTTATAAAGAACTAGCAGAATTAGAACCAACTAGCTCTTCAAGTGCTAGCCCATTCCAACAAACAAACCCTAATCCCCAACCAATAGATTACAGTACGGGCAATGTACCTAGAAGACCAGCAATTAGGATAAACTCAGATACAGAACTTAGAGGAGATAATATAAAACCAGCAGGTAAAAGAATACCAATAGAAGAACCAATTAAACTACAAGAAGGAGGCAGTAAAGGTAAAATTCTGAATATAGCAGCACACGATCCCCAAATGTGGGATACAGTGATAGATTTATGAAAAGGAATAGTAGCTGCAGATTACTTAAGACATTATACAGAAACAGATACGGAAACAATGTATAAATATTTAGAAACCTTCTTAGGGGAATCTGCAAAAGCTACATGGGAAAGTTTTAAGATAAATTGCCCATATGATTTCCAGGTTTTATTAAGTATGGGACCAAACCCCTTTCACAAACAAAATGCATATGTTATTAACTGGAAAAGATTCAAATAGTGGATTATTAGCACTACAAAAGGAAGCATTAATCAAACTAGAACAATTAAGCATTTCACATTGGGTATATATAAAGAAATTCCTACAAGACTATTTTTATTATTGCACCGTCAGCGGAAATACCTTTAATAAAGAATTAGGCAAAAAATTATTTAATAAATTACCTGGAGCTTTACGAAGAGAAATAGAAGATAGATGATATAAAAGAGATGGTGTAGTAGCCAACCCAAATTTAAAATGGACAATAGGGCATAGAACACAACATATAATGGATATACTAACAGAAAAATGTACAAACATACAAATACAAAAATAATTAAAAAGAAATGAAATGAATTTCTGCAAATCTGTTATATACACAACCCAGAATTATGATCAGAAACAACATAGAAAATATAAGAAGAAACAGAAACCATATAGTCGTAAACAATACTTCTTAAGAAGATCAAAAGCTAAAAAACCGTGGTTAAATAGAGATAGACATGTTAGGAAATATAGAAATGATAAAAACTATAAAAATAAATTAGAATGCTATACGTGTGGAAGCATAGACCATTTAGCTAATGTATGTCCTAAAAGAAATAATAATAGAACTAGAAATTCTCAACTGAAATAGAGGATTTGCAAGAAACTTTATTAAATGTAGACGAATACATGTCAGCTACAGAAAGTATATACTCAATAATAAGTATTGATATAAATGATAAAGATAATCCAAAATCTGATTCTTCAGAATCAGAAGAAGATAACTTAGTTAATGAGTTAGGACAAGAGATAGAGGATTTAGACTTAAACAATCTAGTAATTAATAATTTAATGAATGTTACTCAAGAATGTATACATGAATTCCAAAGAAACAAAGGTTTAGACAGTAATAGATGTCGTATATGTAATTGGTATCCAAGCAAAGACAATAGAGCTAAATGAAAAAAATGTTACTTCGAAGCATGTATAAATTGTATAGAAAACACTTTAAAAATAAAAGTAGAACCAGAAATAAATAACGGACAAAAATATACAAATAATCAAATCCTAAATCTAAGGGTGTCTACTTTAGAAACCCAAGTAAATGATTTAGAACAAAGATTAACCATTCTAGAAAAAAGAAAAACTAAAATCGCCATAGAAGAAACAGATACACAAGAAGCGATACATTTAGAAAAGTTAGAGGCAGAACTTATGAATTTAGAATATAATCACACTAGTCTAATATGCAATGAAGATAAAGAATTCTCTACCATAAAAGTTTTAGTAAAAATTAAAATAAAAGATGTAGAGATAGAAACTCTAGCATTAGTAGATCCCGGATGTACTAGCTGTTTAATCAATAAAGAAATAGTACCAGAACATTTACTAAAAGTACTTGAAAGACCTATAACAGCCACTCAAATGGATGGATCACAAAATATCTATAATTATTACATAGAAAAAGCGCAAATAAGTTTTTTAAATACATGTAATAAATTCTATAACCCAGTTTACAATGTTAATAAAATATTAGCAAGAGATTTAAATATAGGATCAGATTTTGTTATCGGGCTAAGATTTTGTATACAGAATAAAGGAGGATGTCACTTAACAAGAGATGGAATAATGCTCTTTAAAAACTTAACTTATACACCAGTACAAACAGTAACATTGCCAACAATATATAGAACACTAAACACACATAAAACGAGATTGTTTCCAGAACCATGTTGCGACAACTGCCAAAATAATCAATGTCAAAGCAGCAACCTGTTAAAAAAAAACAAAAATATAAAAGAAAACCTAGAAAAAGTTAGAAATTATACTCTGCTTAATGCAGAAGGACAAGAATGCTTAACAGATATAGAAAAAGACTATACCCTAATAAGTATAGAAACTCAGTTTTATAATTTTAGAAAAGGAATGGATAAAATAGGAATAATAAACAGTCCAAAAGATTTAGAAACTATAATATCTATACTAGATAAAATGAAAATAATAGGAGAAAGACTGTTAGCCCATTGGGACGCTAACGAGATAATGTGTAAATTAGATATAATTAATTCGAAATACACTATAAAAACAACACCTATAGAAGCAAATAATGAAGATACTAAAGAATTTGATATACAAATAAAGGAACTTTTATAATTAGAAGTAATAAGAAGATCTACCTCTAGACATAGATCGGCTGCATTTATGGTAAGAAATCATAGTGAACAAATAAGAGGTAAAACTCGTATGGTAATTAACTATAAAAGATTAAATAATAATACCAGAACAGATGCATATAAACTACCAGATAAAAGTGAGTTAATTAATAGAATTCAAAATAAAAAGGTATATAGTAAATTTGACTGTAAGTCAGGCTACGAGCAAGTCAAAATGCACCCAGACAGCATAGAGTGGACGGCATTCACATGTCCAGGTGGACATTTTGAATGGTTAGTTATGCCGCTTGGTTTAAAGACAGCTCCACCCATTTTTCAACGAAAGATGGATAACATATTTGGAGAATATAAACATTTCATATTAGTATATGTAGATGATATTTTGGTATACAGTCAAAATATACAAGAACACTTAGGACACTTACAAATAATTTTCAGATTATTTGTTAAACATGGAATAATAATAAGTAAAAAGAAAATGAAATTATGTAAGACTTATATTAATTTTCTAGGAATAACTTTAGGAAATGGAAAGGTAAAACTCCAACCACACATTGCAAAGAAGGTATTAGAAATGCCAGATAAATTAGAAAAGACAAAAGATTTACAAAAATTTTTAGGATTAGTAAATTATGCAAGAAATTTTATTCAAGATTTAGGAAAAATACCAGGACCATTATACGCAAAGACAGGTAGTAAAGGGCAGAAAAATTTCAATATAGAAGACATTAAATTAATTCAAAAAATAAAAGAAAAAATTAAAAATATTTCAGACTTAAAAATTTCATTTGAATCAGATTATTTAATCATTCAAACAGATGAAAGTGATTTAGGATGGAGAGCTATCTTAAAAGCACGACCTAATAAATACAGTAATAAAAATGAAGAACAAATATGTGGTTATTAGAGTGGGGCATATAAAGAAAAAGGAAACATAAGTGCTATAAACCTAGAAGTATTAGCTATAATATACGGGTTAAATAGTTTCAAATTATATATTCTAAATAAAGAAGAAATTTTAGTTAGAACAGATTGTGAAGCTATAGTGAAATTTCATCAAAAAATAAATAACAAAACTAGTAGTAGAAGAAGATGGCTAAATTTTACAGACACCATATCTGTTTATAAGAATATAGTATTTGAATATATAAAAGGTAAAGAAAACGAATTAGCAGACCAGTTAAGTAGATTACAACTGGGAATAAATAAATAAGTTTTAATCTCACTCATTTGTTTTCAGCATGAGACCAACAGGACAACCTCCTGCAGATAAAGGCAAAGGTGTAGCTTCGCCTTCAGATTAATATCAACAGACAATGTTAGGTAATTTAAATTTTAGACCACTAGAATCTTTAGAGACAATGGAAAGAATTCATTTCGGACCATTTAACTTAATTGTTTACCCTGAGAGCAACATATCTTTTAGAGTAAGACCAGATTACATTTTAGATAGACCCCAAAGGTGTTTAGTAGATAATCTTTGGATCTCTTATAATAGACAAAACCGTAATCATTTTATGGCATCCATGAACTCTTTATGCCATTACATGACAGAAAAGAGTAGGCCTAGGTTTAAATACTATGTAGTCATTTATGGAAAAACTAACGGAATTTTTCAAACATGGTTAGAAGTGTTAGATTCAATACAAGGTTTTAAAGCCCCTCTTTTTAAAAGTTTTAATGATTTTACCGAAGCCACCAATCATGCTAGAGGATATTTAGGACCAAACTATTATATATCTTCTTCACTCAGACAAAATCCAAACCAAATACCTCAGTATAATTTGCAAAAAGAGACTGAAAAGATTATTTTCTGCAACAATTGTTTTTCAATGACGGAGAATTTCAAGAAGCTAATTGCTTAGAAAGAATCACTCCTCGTGGAAAACACTAGACTAATAAAGCAGATACAATTATTAGAAGCGAGACTCAACCAGCAGACAAATGTAAGTAAGACGGATGCACAAACACGGACTCAGACTCAGAGTTCTCCATCTCCTCAAAAAATGGATGAGAAGGGTGTGCATTTCCCACTAAATGCTCAGAAATTCACTGTACCGGATATTGGTACAGCTAGTCTGGTTCAAACGGTGACCGGTAAAGACAAATCAAACCCGTTAATGGCTGTCACTTTGCCAAAAAGTGAAGATGAAGGGTGTTCTTCATCAAAAAATAAGTTAACAAAATCAGGTAATAAGATTTTAAAGAAGACTTTAATATCTAAAAGAAAAAATAAAACAATAGAGACTATAATCAAACAGACTTTAGACAGGTTCTTTAGCAACCACACACAAGATAAACATATGAATGGACATCCAGACGGACAGTCCACTAATTTAGACAGAACTGTCCTAGAGATAAATAATACAGATAATAATTCAGCAAGATCAGACGAAGATGATGGTATTGCACACTTCCAGGATGCTCAGGATCCATATGAAGACGATGACTCAGGAATGAGCTTCGACTCAATTGCCCTGGACAACTTGGATACATAAGACAATATACAATTTGTATTATTAGCTAGTGTAGTCAGGTGGGGATGCCCACTTTATATCTTGTAATAATCAGGGTGGTCAGAGTGCTTCCTTTATCACTACTTTTCAAAAGAAATAAAAACTGTTGAAGCGCGCGTCAAAATAAGTCTGGAAGAAAAATTAATAATGCATGTGACGATGGGGCCCAAAGAGTACCCGGCTTGCATTATTAAGATTCTTTCTTATCTCTTATCTTTTAGTGTCGGCCACATGTGTTTAGGTCACGTAGTAATCTTTAGAACCACTACTTTATCTAGTTTTTGCCTATAAAAGGCGTACATTTTGTAGAAGGAAGGCAGAGTGAAATAAACCAACTTGAAAACATACTAGAAATGTGTAAACCCTTCCTCCCAAAAAACCTATCCAAGTCAGTCCTTCTTGTATAAATTTTTGTATCAATGTGTTATAAATAAAGGCTCCAACTTTTCTATTCGATCTTAAGGGGGTTCCCGAAAGGAAAACCTCTCTCCTAGTTACTTCATGTAAGTTCTTATTTACATATTTTACCCATAAAAAATATTTATACTTATATTCTTATATCCATTTTTAAAGTTATTCTACATATTTTTGTACATTATGTAAATTAAATTCTCTATAAAATTCTTACCCTTAGTATATGATTAACCTCTTAATTTCTTAATAACTACGATGGATTAACCTGTAAATTCCTAGGAATTCTGGCCTTGATAGTCCAACAGGTCTGCAAAATAGACAAAGGACGAGTGTTAGCTGCCAGACTAAAATTTTCCGGGGTGTGGTTAAAGAAGTAAGATGTTAAGAACATAGATTAAGAGGAAGAGATGAACAGGGTAAAAAAAAAAAACTCTGGGGAAAATATAAACTATAAGAATGATAAACATGAAGAAACAGTAGGAAAGAGGGAGTACTGAGTAGGTTTTACAAAATTAATATACTAAAAAATCAATCATTATTCACCAAAATATATCCTTGTTTATTATCTTAAAATTTTAGAATATCATAATATTGAAATATCCATATTGAATATATATATAATATTTACTAAAAGTGTGAACATCCTTAGAAAAATGATTTAAACTTTTTGTCCTTCACAAAAAATAACTCTCATTTAGACAAAACTGACTTTTCACTATTTTCTTCAATTTATTATTTAATTATTTTTATTATATTAACTAGACTCCTAAAATATATGAGAATCCTAAAATATATGAACGGAGAATCAATTAATATTTTTCTTCATACTGATCAAGTAGAAAAATACTTCTAAAATAGGACTCTATTAAGGAAGTACTTCTATATATTAAGATGTACGTTAAATTAGAGAAGAAACTAGTTTACTTATTGAAAAAATATGACTGATGCTCATTTAACTTGATTCGACTGCATGTGTAGATTGGTGGATGCTTAATTTTCTAACCCTCAACTTCTTCACTATTTTTGCCAACATAATAGAATTCAACGTGTGTGTATATATATCTTTTTTTTTTCCATTCAAGTAATTCTTTAGGGTAAAAATTTTTGCTCAAACAAGAATTATTTTCATCAAAACTAAAGATTTGTGATCACTATTGTATTATTTTGTTATAGTTTACAGGTCGTAGATGAATTTACAGGCGGTAGATGAATGTCAGTCGACTTTGAAGATTTTTTTTTATGTAAAGGTTATGTTTAATTGTATTGTTTTATATCTCTGTTTTGAGATTTTTTTTTGTAAAGGTGAAGTTTAGTTGTATTCTTTTGGTATCTCTATTGTCGTATTATTTTGTAATAGTTTAGAGGTGGTAGGTGAGTGTCGAACGACTTTGAGTAAATTTTTTTGTAAAGGTTAGATTAATTATATTGTTTTGATGTCTCTATCATCGTATTATTTTGTTGCAGTTTACAAGTGGTAGATGAATGTCGATCGACTTTAAGAAATTTTTTCGGTAAAGGTTAGGCTTAATTAAATAAATTCACCAAAAGATGTTGAAATTAATTATTGTATTCATCTTTATTATTTAAACAAATATCATACTTAGTGTAACGTTTGAACTCAATAAAATGAAGTACACGTGCAAAACGCGTACACCTAAACTAGTATATATATATGTATGTATGATATAAGAAGCTAAGGCAACATGAGTTCACGTAACCCTGATAACCCACACTAAATACACATCCTATATATATATATATATATATATATATATATATATATATATATATATATTATATGTATGTATGATTTTATGTATGATCTAAGGAGTTAGGGCAACATGAGTTCACGTAAACCTGATAACCGACACTAAATACACATCCTGTTACTTAATTTTAACGTAGCATTTGCACTATTCATTCATATTTACGTGTTAAAACTGATTTTATGTACAAGTAATTTACGTATTTGAATAAAAATACGGGATGGAAAAAGCTATTGAGGTGGTTGGAAAGAAAATGCATATCCTTACCTTGTTCTGCTGAAATAGCCACATAGTTAATGATTAAATTGCTTTAGCATATAATTTGTTAATGATTAAACTGCTTAATGACTAAAGAACATATTTTCTAAATGAGCTTATTTTCTCAAATTTTGAAAAATGACTTTTCTTTAAAACTAAGAAAATGTATTTTAGAAAAATATTGTTCTTCGTATCGAACACATTCTAATATTTGGTGTAACTGATCTGTATATTTAGTTGCACCAAATATTAGATTTCAACAAACAGGTTTAAAATTTCAACTTGTTAGAAATCATCCCAAGTCCTTGTGTCGTAAATAAAATAACACATGAGTTTTTTCATAACTTTATATATGTATTAGTTATGCATATTTTTAAATTGTAAATTAAATATTTTATTAATTTTATACGTAAATAATTTATTTCTTGACAGTGGTAGAGATACATATAGTGAAAGGCGGTAGTTGAACACTACTCAAATATTTTATAGAAATTATATAAAATATTAAGGTCAAATATTAACTTTTTTATAAATATATATTAAATTTTGGACACCCTTAATGAAGTTTCTAACATCGGCACTATGATTTGAACTAATTATTAAATTTGATATTATCTTTACAAAATTCAATACCCGTAAAATTCACCTTCAGATCAGCTACCAGACGACCTCCTAAATTAAAAGTCTAATTTGCAAAACCAAAGGAAAAATGGATAGTGAGAGATTTTAATTGTAAAATAAATACCATATTAATTTTTAAACCTGAATAATTTATTATTTAATCAACTATCAAACGTGATATTATATGTACAGAATTTAATATCTACAAAAACTCACTTCCAAACCAGTATTCAAACTGCCTTTAAAATTAAGGAAAAAATGGATAGAGAGATATTTTGCGGGTCCAAAAACTGAAAAAGAAAATAAGATGATGATAAGTTCAGTGGAAAATTTATCCAAAGACATGGGGGGTAGTCCTAGTCCATGTCAACACACAGATAAATAGACAGACAGAGGCCATTCCTTTTAAATGGTAAGTGGATAAGTATGTATGTAGTGTCATATATATCAACCAGACAACCTCTTATTTCTATTCATTTCATATTCATATTTACTGCAAATTTTACAGAGCCAACCTTATGTCTGTCTCCTCTGATGCACTTCTGCTCTACAGCTAATTATGTATTGACACTGCACAAATGGTGGCAGGGACAAAGTTAGCCTTAGCTAGATACTAATTGGTTAGCAAGTTGTAGCAAGTATGGGGCAATGAGATCATCATCTTTTTTTTTTTCTCTTTTTTGCCAGTTCCATAACCAATCAATCCTTTCTTTCTTTTGCATTCAATTCTTTGCCTTTTTTGGGCTACTGTTTTTAGTTGGATATTGAACAGCTATGGTCTTGTTCCTACTAGAGATAGGTTGTGTCACTGGCCTTTTAAGCCTCCCAATGGCCACTGTCATTTTCCCGTTTTCATTCTATTCGATGTCCGATATTTATATTAAAAGATGATTAAATTCAACGTTTGCCTTTCTAACAAAGCGATTATATACACTCAAATTCGAAGCTTTTGGCTAACTAGAAAGAACTCCACCATGTTGGTGCAATTCCTAATTACTCACTTGACGCATCCATCTACTTCTTCTGGGAATTTGAGAAATTTACCTTTCGGATTATTTTATTTTGTAATTTATTAAAAAAAATTATCTAGCATCTTTTGTTGCAGTTGAGATTTAAATATAAAATCTAGAGAATTTTATCCCACTTTATTGATTGCTAATTCACATTCTTGAATGTAAATTGCACTAATATTTTTTGTTGATATACGTGCATGCTTATTTAAGAGGTAGAATTGGTAGGGGGTTGCTCGGTGGAGAAATTAGAAAAAATAATACTACCATTTTTAACATGTATTAGCTATACACTTTATTTTATGTTATTTTTATATATAATAAAACATGACATTTACGATATCAAATACTGTCCATATTTTAATAGATCATATTCAATACTATTTCTTTTCTAATAGACTGTTCCCTTCATTTTTTTTAATTACCAGAGTGGTCCCCCCCCTCCCCGACACCTACGGAGTAGGTATGAACCGGGTCGTCCCTTACTTTCTTTTATGTTTAGAGACAAATAATACAAATTTTGACTAATATTTTAAGATGTATTTTTTGATCAAATTGAAAAAAGAAAAATTATAGTTTATAGAAATTTTTATTTAGTTTTTGAATATTTAAATTTTAATTTAAAAAAATTAAATTAATCTAATATAATTTAGCTTTAAAACTTAATTAAGTTGACTTATAAAAAAATGAGAGGAGTAATTAAAAAGGAATTAAGAAAATATATCCGTTAATGCTGCGTACAAATGTATATCTATTATAATGCTCACTTATTTCTTTGTTTTGTCTAAAAATTTAAACCATTAGGAAAAGAACTTATCCATGAGGTGTTCAACAATTTTTAGTGTCATTCTAATACATCTGTTACTAATAATTGAATAACATGCACTACAGATTTCACATTGATTATAGGATATCTGAAAGCTACCTGTAATTTCAACATCAAGAATTTCTAATACAAATAGTTTATTACTGTATTTTACATCAAAATCAATATAGATTAGTAAAATCTAAGTTAAACATAAACCAAAATACTGTTATATCTCAAAGTTCTATCTCATCTTTCTTCCAAATGAAATCTTAAAAGATATTTCTATGTCTATCAAAATCGAGTAAAGTATGACTTGACGATCAAAACATGTTTGGATAGAACTTATAATGGGGACCATTGCCATTTCTGAGCACTCAAAATATCTAAGAGTTTGTTGATCAAACTTTTAAAATTTATTTATTTTGATAAATATTATTATTAAACTATCTTTTTAGAAGAGTATTTTTAAAAAAGAAACAATTTTGTTTGAACAATATAATCAATTTGAGTAGTACTTCTTTTAGTATTTGATAAATTGATTGTATTTGACTAATCTTTCTAAGAAATACTTTTGAATGTCAAATTACAAAAAAAGATGTAAGCATTCACAATTAGGATTATCTAAATAAGAATTTAAATTATTTTTTTAGAAATGATTTGATAATTTTTTTTTTTTTTTTTTTTTTGCTAAAATTGAAAAAGGGCAGCCCAGAGCACTAAAGTTATCGCTATACGCGGTGTCCGGGGAAGGGCTCCACCACAAGGATGTATCGTACGCAGCCTTACCTTGCATTTCTGTCAGAGGTTGTTTCCAAGGCTTTAATTAGTACATAAAACAATAGTACTTAAACAACACGAAAGAAGGAAAACAGGACAAGTTGTATTTAGATATAATACACTATTAGCCCTCTGAACTAAAATCAAAGTTCTAAGGCACATCTTAACTTCACGGGGTCATCTTAACCGAGAAGATTTAGGTAGAAGTTCACTTTGAAAACTTATTTTGGGAAATAGACACTTCTTTTGGCTTGATCTAATTTTTTAGGGTTTTGTGGGGTATGGGTTTAAGTGTAAAATAAAAAAAAATCTTTTGGCACTGTAACATTGAAATTTTGTGGACTCTACAAAAAGAGTTCATTTTTTGTTAGAGTTCTTGGGGGCTACTTTATCCTAAATCTAGCTTGATGACTACTCTACCAAACCCTAAATTACCCCTATATAAAGGGGCAAATATCCTTAAAAGAGGCATCTCCAAGATTATCTCCAAGATCCCAAACCTCCCACAAATTAAAGAGATATTCATAAATATCGAATATCTCAAAGATCAAAGGGATCAAAATCCTCTCTTCTTGATTAATCAAATAAATCAAGAAGATCGACAAATCATCCTTTTATGGAGATCAAATTCAAATATTCCTATGTTCGAGAAATACGCCACTAATGACCCTCAAATTACGAAAAAATTCAAATATTCCTATGTTCGAGAAATACGCCACTAACGGCCTTCGAATTACGGAGAAATTCATATCCAAATGTTCCTACATTCGAGAAATACACTACTGACAACCCTCGAATTAAGGAGAAAACCAAGAGAGAAGAATCAAGGGAGGAACAGATTTGTAACCACATTGTTTATCAATAAAAATTCTTGTTTCTACATATTTTTAATTGTGATTGTAATTTATTTCTGTCATTGTAAAAAATTCCAACAAATTGGCACGCCCAGTGGGGCCAAATCTGTCGTTTATCTATTCTCTCATAAATCAAATATGCAAATCTGTAGCCGCAGGATCGTAAAGATGGAAGTGGTACTTTAAGACTCGTCTTTGAATTTCATCAAGTCTACATTCCGACAAGCCTTGAAGTAGGGGACATTTGTAACATTGAAATTTTGTGGACTCTACAAAAAGAGTTTAATTTTTGTTAGAGTTTTAGGGGCTACTTTACCCTAAATCTAGCTTGATGGCTACTCTACCTAAACCCTAAATTACGCCTATATAAAGGGGACAAATATCCTTTAAAGAGGCATCTCCAAGATCCCAAACCTCCCACAAATTATTGAGATATTCATAAATATCGAATATCTCAATGGTCAAAGGGATCAAAATCCTCTCTTCTTGATTAATCAAATAAATCAAGAAGATTGACAAATCATCCTTTTATGGAGATCAAATCCAAATATTCCTATTTTCGAAAAATACGCCACTAACGACCCTCGAATTACGAAGAAATTCAACTATTCCTATGTTCAAGAAATACGCCACAAATGACCCTCGAATTACGGAGAAATTCATATCCAAATCTTCCTACATTCGAGAAATACGCTACTGATGGCCTTCGAATTAAGGAGAAAAATAAGAGAGAAGAATCAAGGGAGGAACAAATTTGTACCCATATCGTTTATCAATAAAAACTTCTGTTTCTACATATTTTTAATTGTGATTGTAATTTATTTCTCTCACTGTAAAAAATTTATTGGAAACAGACACCCCTTATATATTTATTAAATCTTTTAAAATCCTTTATGTATTTATTAAATACATTTTTAACCCTACTCTTCCATTAAATAAAAAAAAAATTCTCTCATTTTCTCAATTTTCTCTCTCCCGCTTCATCTCCCCTTTTCACCATTTTTCAATTTCGAGCTCGTGCAAATCATCTCCAACTTTGATCTTTAACTTCAAGTAAGTTATATTCTTGTTCCAGTTAATTTGTTCTCCATATTGATGATTTTTTTTTTTTAATTCATTTGTGGCGGTTGAACTCGTTGGAGTTAAAAAAATTAATATTTTTTAAAATGAGGCTTGATTTTACTGAAAGTGATTGTTTTTAGTTGATATTTACTTGATTATTGATGGATAATTGGTGTATATCGATTATCCTTGGCGATTGCATGTTGAAATTTCTTCACTAATTTCGTCGGAATATGGCAAGATATGTCATTTTTGTTCAAACTTTTCTCCAATGTAATGATATTGTAGAAGTGTGTTCATGTTGGGAATTTCTTCATTGTGTATTTGATATTTGGACCCGAAAAATTGATTTTTTTTAAAAAAATGGGGCTTGATTCTGCTTAAAATTTGTGTGTTTTAAATTGGTATTTGGTTTGATTGTGCATTATTTTTGGATTTTAATTTTCCTCGATAATAGCATTGAGATTTTTTTGTCATTTTTTCTCGATTTACTTGCTAAAAATCTGGGTTCCTTTCTATTTTTGTTCAATACAATGGTGATTTAGATGCATGTTCTTGTAGGTGATGGAGTTGTTTTGGAAGAAATATCTTTTGAAAATTGGCTTTTTTGGTGCTGCAACTGCTACCATGTTAATAGACTGTTAGGTCGATTAGGTATTGTATTTGCTGATATAGCTGAGAAATGTTAGTTTTTGTACGTAGATCATAACAAATGGCTAGAGCTAACAAATGCAAGGTTGTAGAAGTTGATAGGTCTGAGAACAAAAAAATGAGTAGTCGTTGAATCAAAGAATAGAAATTGAGGCTAGGATAGACGAGTAAGTATTGATCTCGCCCCACCATGCAAGGTTTATTTCAGCAGACAGGTACGACCTCGCCACAGTCCTAGATGATGTCGGATTATTTCTGGCTAAGATATCCATTAGGTCCGGTTTGAAAATGTTTAGTGAATTTAAACAAGTCGTGGTTGATCAACGTCTGAAGTCTAGGTTTAAGAATTCCTATTTTGGTGGTTTATACAGGACAACAAGTTGCATGAAATATGGTTCTGCATCAATGACAGGCCTACATGTTTTAGCCTGAAGAATTTTGCGCTAATCATGAGTTTAAACTGTGGGCATTATATCCGTAATTTAAAATATGTCAAAGTCCTAGAGGAGGGTGAAGCTTTTTTCAAAAAGATTGCGAAAAAGAGAAGCGTACATGCGAAGAGATTGTTGAAGCTTATTAGAGGTGGGAGACTGGACAAGGAGGACAAGTTCAAATACTTCTTGGTTTGGTACGTGCACCGCATATTACTTGCACGCGAATTGTCAAAAATCGTGGACATAGACACCATCAAGATGGTGGATAACATGAGCTTCTTTGAGAGATACACTTGGGGTAAAGAGTCATTTGCCTTGACTCTAGACTATCTAAAAAAATGGATTGACTTCAATAGGCAGAAGAAGACATTTGAGACAAAGGGAGTTTCATCATACGTGCTCTACAAATTTCCCTGGGCATTTATGATATTTGATTATAAACCATTAAAGTAGTTTATTATATACTAAAATTCATCTATGGTGTCTATAATATACTGACTCTCAGTTATATGTTTTTGTTTTTTCTTTTGATCACAAATTTGGATATACGAAGGCTTTCTAGTGCTCGACAGGGGAAATGGTAAATCAACTAAAGATCCGCTATCCATTTTCTGATTGCTCAGATGACACATCTCAAAAGGCGATAAACTAATAGAAGGTGATCCATAATTGAACGGATGGAGTACAAAGGTATGAAACTATTTTTCTGAAGAATAATTTTACCAATATTGTGTTGCTAATCAATCGCATTTGCATATTTATCTATAGAGAGTGCACCCGTACCTTATCCTTATAGTCCGTGAAATGAAGCAGCACTACATGAAAAAGTTCAACGCATTCATGGACGAACCGAAGGACACATTCATCGATGGCTTGAAGGCCTATCTGGAGGGCGTGACTGTCATCACCTCATCGGAGGATGGTGAGGATGGGGATGATGACCGAAATTTGGGTGAAAATTCTGTTTCAAGGCATATCACTCGAGGTGCAAGGACGAGTAAGCCGAGAGCATCGGAGAAGACACCGATGATTAAAAATCTAGAAGAGCACGTGTTTAGGCTGGAGAATTCGATCAAGGACATCGTTGATTTTATGAAAGAGGAGAGACTGAGGAGAGTAAAAAAGGAGAAGCAAAAGAGGAGAGATAAAGATGAAGGTAATATTTGCTCTATATATTATAGAAGTTGCATATTTTATATAATTCCTTTTACTTATAATAGAATCTATACCATTCCTCATCAACTGATATCTTATTTATTATAAACGATAAATAATTAAAAATATAGGTGTGCAGGTGCAAAGTCGAAATTCAGCGGCGAGAGTTGTCCCGATGACAACGGCATTAAGGAAGCATTCCTTGAGGTAACAGCTTTGGAATGGGCCTCGATCAATGCTGATAAGGTGATGATCCCTGAGGTTGCAGCTATTGTAGAGAAGAAAAATATCGATGAAGTCGATGAAGAGAAAGAAGAAGAAAAAAATGAAGAAACTGTTTGTGAAGAAAAAAACAAAGCTGGTGAATCAGCTGGTGTGGAGAAGGAGGATGATGACGAAGGCAGGCAGGATGAAGATGATAAAAATGAGAAAAGTGGTTGTAAAGAAGAACACAATGAAGGAGATGGAGAGAAAGTAGAAGAGGAATACATAAGAAGTAGAGAACAAAGAGGGAGAAAAATATAAAGAAGAAAGAAAAAATGATGAACCAAAAAAAGAAGGCATCGTAGAGAAAGAAAATGAAAATGAAAACGAATTTCTGAACCTAGATGAATTTCTTAATGAAGTAACTCGGGATATCGACATGATGCAAGTGGAAGATGAAAATATTGAATGTTTAGACAATGTTTAATTTTTATTTGTGGCTGATGATTATTTTTATTAGACAAGACAATGTTTACTTTTTAAATTTTCAGCTTGGGATGTGTAGAGCTGGACAATTTTATTTTCTAAACCGCCTTTATAGTTTATATAAACATTCTTCATTTTATATAATCAATGTATCATTACTTTTACATGAATGTCATCGTTGATTATAGACTCTGACTAAAAGGTAAAACATATACAGTAGAATGTTGTATAGTCGATGAATGAAAAAGGTAAATCATATATAATATAAATAATAAGTAGTCGATTAATAAAAGAGTCAAAATACATTCAATCCCACTACACCCCCATTACACCTTTTCAAAAAGTTAAAACTAATAGTAAATCATACACCATAGTTTTCAAGTCCTTTTTTTTTTCTTCAGCCATAGCCAACTTATGCTTAAGTTGATCCCTCTCAATTTCAACGTCTTTCAACAATCCCTTTAAGTGATCAATCTTGTGCTTTGATTTTTTATATAATGTCATAAGAAGATCGCTATTTTCTTCGGAATCTCTGAGCCTTTTTAATATTTCAAACTTTGCAACGCGTTGAAATTCTGACACCCCAAAATCGGAGGAAAGCCACTTGAAATAAGAGCATCCTCCATTATCCTAAATAAACAAGGATAAATTAGTACGTTGAATTATGTGATGAACAAAAATTAATTTTTATTTAAACAAAAACAAACCTCTCCAACCACACAATTGTAGAATTTTTGACCCAGATTTCTGTCGGTTCGTGATGTTTTTAACACTGCAGGATTACCACAACGACAAATATAAGAACTTTTAGACGTTTGAGATGACTGCGACATTGTTATTGTTGTTGCAAAATTAGAAAGTATTGAATAAATGAATATAGAGGAGTTCAAAAGGATTCCTTTAATTAATATAGTAGTCTACCTAAATCTGACCGCTGGAAAATTCTACCTATTTGAAATTGTACCGTTGGAGAAAATTTAAATGGATTATCATTTATTTCAAAGGGTCTCTAAAGAATGTTTATGTCTTCTATAATTGACTGTGTCATGTATGAATTATATACTGATATCAGTATTGATGATCCTGTATATTGACATATTATCGATTTATACAAAGGTCGATTATTGATCTTTCATATAGTCTATGATCAACTTACTAAATATATGGACAATTTAAAATAATGAAAAAAAAGGAGAAATTAAATTAAATTAAATTAGAGTATGTCAATTAGCACCATTAAAATATTGTAAAGCAATTTTAATATATTAATTATAAGTCACAATCACTTTAGGACGTGATCAAGTGTTATCTAAGACACGGTGTAGTCGTATATCATTGAGATGACACAAAAATACAATAAAATAAAATAAATATTAATCATCCAAGCACTAAAGAATGACTACTTAACATGACAAGAGATTAGACTTATGTGATGACCATAAGGAAGAGTGGTGGTTGTCACTTGTGAGTGTTTAATGGACAAGTAGTGTATGAGAACAAAGAGTTCATCTCAATAGAGACGCTTGTTATGAGTAATTGGTTGTTACTACCATTGCCCTCCCCTATACTCATTTGATCGAGTCTCCAATCATTTTGTAATCTCATATTATGATATTTAGTCACTTTACATTACGTGAATGATGTTTATTTATTTTATTTTATTTTATTTCATTTTTTTTTAATCTTACCTCCTTTGAAAATAGACTTAGTTGGTATGTTGAGTATATTATAGATAATTAGTTTCATCTATACCAGACTATATTATTAGTCATGTATCGACCAACTAAGTATATTTTCAAAGGAGGTGAGATTAAAAAAAGAAATAAATAAAATAAAATAAAATAAATAAATAAATAAACATCATTCACGTAATGTAAAGTGACTAAATATGATAATATGAGATTACAAAATAATTGGACACTTGATCAAATGAGTATAGGGGAGGGCAATGGTAGTAACAGCCAATTACTCATAACAAGTGTCTCTGTTGAGAAGGACTCATTGTTCTCATGCACTACTTGTCCATTGAACACTCACAAGTGACAACCACCACTCTTCCTTATGGTCATCACACAAGTCTAATATCTTGTCATGATAAGTAGTCATTCTTTAGTGCTTGGATGATTAATATTTATTTTATTTTATTTTTGTGTCATCTCAATGATATACGACTACATCGTGTCTTAGATAACACTTGATCACGTCCTAAAGTGATTGTGAATCACAATTGATTTATCAAAATTTCTTTACAATGTTTTAATGGTGCTAATTGACATACTCTAATTATTTAATTTCTCCTTTTTTGCCATTATTTTAAGTTGTCCAAATATTCAGTAAGTTGATCATAGACTATAAAAAAGGTCTATAATCGACCTCTGTATAAATCGATAATATCTCAATATACAGGATCATCAATACTAACAATGTTATATAACACATACGTGACACAACTGACTATAAAATTTGCATTTAGCATAGTTGATTATTTATTCGTACTGTACTCCGAGTTTAAATAATGCTTACAAATCTTTAAACAGGGACTACAGAAGAAGCACCAACAAATCATTATAGATAAATAGAATATCATTAAGACAGAAACTTGTTTATAGATACATAAATGTTCATTGCATCTATATTTATAATTTTTGAAAAAAAAATCCCAAATAAAAAGGCAAAAATGAAGCTTTCATTTACATAATCCTACGATGAAAGCTTCATTCGGCAATGAACTACAAAAAAAAACAAACCTAAACTAGACTAGGGGATGAAGGGGGGTGATGAGTTCACAAGGGTCCAGGCTGAGCCTCTCAGCTATGGCCCGAAGAAAATTAGCCATCCGTTGGAGCTCTCTATCCAGTCATCGTTGATCGGTGGCAAGACCCTGAAAAAGGAAATTCACGTCGCTCCAAAGCCTAAGCAGCTCTATATTGTTGATTGTTGTCATTCTGTGCATTGGTCGTAGTGTATACCTCCTCCTAGCCATATTCTTCTTAGTCTTTTTCTTCAAAAAATAGGTTTAAAATCGACAAAGGCCTCTTTAAATAGATCAGAGTATGTAAAAATAGACCAATAGAAATTGTATAGGTGTTGATGGAAAGGAGAAAGCGTGTGAGAATAAGAAAGAAAAAGTCGCGACAGTCGAGGTATTTCAAATCGCACCATTTTCTGAAGTGTAATAATTACATTTAAAGGTTCAATGTATAAGGAAAAGAGTTTCTTTAATAGACTACACGATAGGTCGATGATGTACTATGTAGTTTAAAATATACCCTTTAGACCATGCATCGATCCATTGTATATTTTGAGTCCAGTCGATGTGTAATGTGTATAGTCGATTTCATAACATGGGATGGTTGTTTTTAAAATGACACTTTTTTCAATGTGTCATAATTATTTTGAATTCAACATTATATGAAGAAAAGAGTTTGTTTAATAGACAACCAGGTAGGTTTATTATACACTACGTATTGAATATTTACTCTGTAGACCAAATACTGATATATTATATATTATGAGGTTGGTTGATTATATCAATATATAATCTAATTAGTACGTAGTATATAATATATGAAGTAGAATCGGTAATGTATAACCAAAAAAATCGATCTAAACTGTAGTTCAGGGGTTTTCAAAACAAAATATACATTACATATTGTCCAGTGCATTTGAACAAACAAAAACATAAAATACAATGCCAATTATATTATACTACGTTAAGGATACATATTGTTATCTTATGTCCCGACCTTTTGCACTTGAAGCACTTGTTTTTTTTCTTGTACCTTGAAGGCTCCAACACACCTTTAACGCGTTTCACCTTCCTCCTTCTGAGTTTGGGATCAAAATCGGGTGGAAAAACTTGCATTTCTAGATACTCTCGCGCCACACTCCACTCCGACTCCAGTGGTGCTGCACAAATAGGTTCCAAGTAGGCAAGGAGGTATGATTCTTTCGAATATATTTGCGAAGAGTAGTTGTAAATGCTAGTGCCGTATTCGTCCCCGTGCTTCAAACACAACGCTGCCATTGCATGCGCACATGACAATTTTACCAAGTCGTACTTTCTGCAAGAATATGACCATCTCAAAAGATTAACTTTGGCGGAAAGACCATAACCAAGCATGGTGAATTCGTCGGTGCTTCTGTTTATGTTGTTCATACATAATTTGTCGCCCTCGGTCATGTTTTTCCTCAAGATCATCTCGGTTACGAAAATGAATGTTGTCTTTGAATTGTCCACCTCCACATACCTCTTTCTAAATATTTCTCCAAACCTATGTGGAATTGAATTGAAGATGGCCACTACTAACACACTCTTTCATTACGCAATATTTAGTTGAGCGACTTGGCGATGTTTGTGGTCATGACATTGAATCAATTACCTAGAAAGTGATCCCGACTCTACTTTGCGAATCCAACTTCATGCTCAAGGTAAGCTGCTGTGCTGGGGCATCTTTATTTGAGGGCGTCGAAATTGTCGTTAAATTCTTCCAACGTGTACGCCTTGGCCGCATGGTAGTACAAATAGAGAGAATAGGAACAATGGTGATTTGTTAGGAGATTTTCACCAAAATGCCTCATACAAACACCGTGATGCGCAAGCAGATAATGCTTTGCGAGACCGTTGGCTATGCTTACGTGTCTGTCAAAGATAATGTACAATTCTGGTTCGTCGACGACCAAGGCCTTAAGCTTCTTGAAGAAGAAGCCCCATGAAGCATCGTTCTCCTTATCCACCACACAATACGCTAAGGGGTAGATATAATTTTGCATATCTTGAGCGACAGCGGACAACAACATGCCCTCGTACTTATCGTACAAATGCGTTCCATCAATGACAAAGACCTTTCTCATGTGTGCATATCCACGGATGGAAGCCCCAAATGCCATAAAGTAGTAAATAAAGCTGCCAGACTCCTCATCGACCATGAGGGAATTAATAGACCCTAGATTGAGGCCATTGAAAACATATAAAAATACGGGAAACATGAATATCCATGCTTGGGCGTACCTTGAACTATGTTCTTCGCAATGATGCCTGTCATCTAACATTTCCAATAGCCCGGCATGCAATATAGCTCCCTAAATACGATCCTCTCGATCTCTTTTGGGCTTGGACCTTTGTTGTCGACGAACAAGTTCAAAATAAGTGAGGCAATGACCTCCACGATGATATTCTTGTGCTTTTCGTGACATGATCAACGCCCCAAGTATGCTCTCCTACGTACTTGTGGATATGAAACCAACTTGATTGTCTGATAGCATATGCGCGCACCATCCACCGGTAAGTAAGTTGTACGCACCTTACCCTCAAGTATTTCTTACAACTCTTCACCGTTGTGTGATTGAACGATATTTTCACCGACGCCTGCTTTAATAAAAGATTCAATGTTTTCTTATCCTTGAATGTTTGTCCTACAAAAAGATTGGTATCGTTCGAGAAAGTGTGGCTTCTTTGTGGTTCGAGCTGCCCGTACTCACCTCCTCCACACTCCTCTTCTTTATAATCTTCACTATTATCCCATTCATCACCACCCATGCAATCGTATTCCATTAACGTATCATTCACTGTCGGGGGTGGGAATGGGGGTGAGGATAAGGGTGGGGCTGATGTGGAAGCTTCTTTCCGGGAACTTTCAACAACTTTAACCCACAATATAGGTCTGGATTTATCAGAATTAATGCAAAGCATATATAATTCCACGTGTCTATCATTCTTTATGAACATTTGATGGATTTTTCCCCTCCCGTTCATCAAGTAACTAATTACCACCTCGCTTTGATCACAACTTAATTCACTGCTCTTTATTACACTTTTAATCATATCGGTGTATGAACCATTGCGATGAAGTGAAATGGACACTGTCTCCTTAGACGTGATTTTCCAAACTTAACATTTAGGAGTCTCCTCCCATTCACTAGAAAATATACCACCAACCACCACGTAATCTATAATAGACATGATATACCTCGATAATAGTATTCAATAGACTTGAATAGTGGTTTATACGCCTAGACTTAATAGACTGAAGTCGTGTTCTTCTTAGCTGCTGGACGTACAGTGTACGACAGACCCTTTTCCGACGACCATCGGAATAATCTGATGAATTTTAGCTTACAAACAACCTAAGGAGTGTTGGAATGTTGATATTGAGCCAAGAATCGATCTCAAAATGTGGAACTGATTTTTAAGCTTTTTGTATGAAAATGAAAGAAAAATTGGAGCTAAAAATGGCTTATAACAATGGAGATAATGTCACTTTTCGATGGATGCCGAAAAATTCGACGAAAAATAGTCGAAAAATCAAGGAAATGACGCCAAAATTGAGTGGTTGCTAGTGGATTGGTTGAGAAGCTTTGGATAATTTTTTTTAATTATTTATTCAATATTTATATTTTTGGAGATGGACTAAAGTGTAGTTTTAAAAAAATTGGGGCTGAAATGGGCAACGGGTTAAAGTGTATATTTTTTAAGTTGAGTATTAGGATTGCATTTTCTTTTGTGGTCCCATTAAAGTGTCTATTTTTCCAATTAAAAAAACTTGGTGTCTAAATGTCAAAAAAGGCTTGGGAAGTGGCCTCTTAACCAACTCCCCCTCTTAACCCTCCCCCTTCTAAACTCAATTTTACTGTATTACTGTTCATCTTTTGTGCTTATGTGACACCATTTATGTTTACATAGCATCTTTTATAACACACCTGAATTGTACATCTTTTATGCCACTTAAGCATCAAAGGTAGACAATAATATAGTAAAATTAAGTGTAGGAGGTAATAAAATCCTCGCAAAGTTAAGGTATGTCATAACAACTTTAGCTATAGTTTGAAGTAATAGTGTTTTATCTGTTGATCTATATTTGAGAGATAAATATGTTAAAATTTAGGAGAAAAATATCTTTTACACCTAAAATGTGGAGATACATGCATGGGGTTAGGTTCGATTATTTAATTTGGTTTGATCATGATACAATCTACTTTTGAGTCTTTGACTCGTATTATTGATAATGGATATGTGATGGACGTAGCAGAGAACTATTATACGACTCTTGATCGACTGATTAACACTTGTAAATAACGTATAACTGGAATACACAGTTGATATTTGTCTTTAAATTTTATTCAAGACGTGAGATATTTAAGTTAGGGTATATTTTAATCAAGTACCTGACATGTGATAAAATCTTTCTATTTGATATTTCTAATTCAAATTTTGGAGAAGTTTCTTCAGGTGTTCGCAAGCATCAATTACGTAGAAAAGTTAATTGCTTAAAATATGTCACCTTCTTCAATTATACATATTAGCCTCAACAAGTCATGAAATCTCGAATATGTTCCAATTGAGGCTGGTGTACATAGCCAAAAGAGGTGCAGTAACATATTTTATGTGGTTAGTCAATCCATATAATAGACGCTTTGTGCAAAAAACTTACTCCAGAATTGAATTGAAAGTATCTAATATGTACACTTTATCATGATTTAGATGTTCAATTGAAATGGATCATAGTTTTGAGTAGGGGTGTACAGACTAAATCGTCAAGTCAAACCAAACCAAACTGAGAAAAAAAACCGACTTATGGTTTGGTTTGGTTGGTTTGGCGTTTGAAAAAAAAAAAACCTACCATTCTTGGTTTGGTTTGGTGTTAACAAAAAAAAAAATCAAACTGAACCCAAATCAAACCGACATAATATATATATATGTGTGTGTGCGCGTGTGTGTGTGTATACATATGTGTGTGTGTGTGAATATATATATATATATATATACTAGTTTAGTCTCATGTGTCTCGCACGTGTAACATTTGATTATTTAAAATTAAATGATTTTATCTATTGCGGAGATTTTTAATTAAATGTAAAAGTTCAAATCACTTTTCAAAAATCTTTCACACTTTAATGTAATAATGTAAACATAAACTCATACACATATATATTTTTCAATTCCAAGTGATTGATGGTATCACTTTTATATTTGTGTACCTCTTTCCTTTGTTGCCATAGGAAAAGAAAGACGAATCAATTTAAACCATATTTGTGTTACGATTATATATATATATATATATATATATATATATATATTTAAAATCGTTCCTTATTTTTAAAGTTAAGTCTTTACAAATTTATTGATTACATTCTATTACATACTTAAAACATTTAAAAATTCGGAACTTCTTAATTTTTTCTTATTCTAATAGTTTTATATTTATTTTAGATTTTTCAAATCTTCTTAAAATCAAATTCCGTTGATTTAGAATTCTTAAAATAATAAAAAATGTTTTAGTTGTATGACTTCAAATAAGAGAAGGTTTATATAAATATATTTAATTAATTTCCAATTCTTAAATTAGAAAAAGATATAGAAATTCTGATGTTTTCTAATAAGAATTTTTTTTTCCATAAATACATTTAATTAATTTTCAACTCTTAAATATTAGGATGAA
>NC_061122.1:23339593-23402254 GCF_002878395.1 Capsicum annuum | reverse complement strand
TCTTAAATATTAGGATGAAATAGTGAAAAAGACGATTTTGTTTAAATATGAAGAAGAAATAGTGAAAAAGAAGATTTTGTTTAAAGCAAGGATTTCAATGAAGGACAAAAAGTTCAATTCACTTTCTAAGGATATTCACACTTTTAATATATTATAGATATATATATGCATGTATATAATTTAACTTTTATACATAAAATATTAATTATAATCTACTTTTTAAATACTTTTCAATTAATTTTATTAATTTTCAATATTTAGAAAGTAGATGTATATATACATATATATTTATATTTGGGCCTTTAAGTTGTAATATTTATTCATTAATTGCTAATAAAATGATCCAAAATCCAATCTAAACTTTTCACTCTTCATCTTATTTTTTAGTTTCAAGAAAGTTTTTCGCTCTTCAATTTTTCATAGTTGTGGTTTTTCATTAGTGCATGAGTGAAAACATACTTGATCTAAACTTCAATCACAATATAATTGTAAAAAATAAAGCTAATAAAATAAAAATGAGAAAAATCGAAAAAGCCGAAAGAACCGACTAAAATCTAAACCGGAAAAATAGATTTTATGTTGGTTTGATTTGGTTTATAGTTTTAATAAACCGACATAATTAGTTTGATTTTTTTCAATAGAAAATCAAACCAACACGACCTATGTACACCCCTAGTTTTGAGTATTTAAATGAAATTAGCTGACAAGCTTAAGAGGATTAATATACTTCAGATGATATATATCTGAGGATGTTATAATTATTTCTTGACCAAAGCACGTAATTAACGAAAAACATTACTTTCAAATTAAATTTCGAATTAATAAATGTTGTTGAAGGAGTCTGGTTGGTTCAGTTTTTTGAGTTTAATGTATAATAATCCTAAAGATTTGCTAGATTAATATTAGACAAGTGAAAATTAATAGTGACTACTATACTTCTCTACTGTGATTAAGAAATATATGCAGCTCAATCTAACCTGAAAAATAAAGTTATTCAAATACCAGAAAAACCTAAATTTCCCACCATCAATAAAAATCTTAATCAGTAATTAACTTTTTTTTAGTTACTCAAATTTAATCCAATTAGTTAATCTCTGGATCCCAATTTTAATTAAAGAGCAACATGTTAAGAAAAAGATTAGAAGGTAATTGTCTGCCAAATTCAGATTAATGGATGTCACATGGGAGCTGCATCATTAAGCATTTAAAAAAGATACTTATGAAATTCCAAAGATAAGATTATTTTGCATTTGCCAGTCCAATACTCCCTTCGTTTCTTATTATTTCTCAAGTTTCATTTCTCGAGAGTCAAAAGTTTTAATCAATTCTTATTAATATTTATGTCAAGAAATTAAGAATATAAATTCTGTAGTCCAACAAGATGTCTAAAAATATACTTTTTCATTATATTGATATAAAAATAATTGTAACTTATACTCCCTCCATCCAATTCTATTTGACACTCTTTTCTTTTTTGTCCGTCTCAAAATAAATGTCACATTACAATAATTAGAAACAATTTAACTTTAAAATTTTATTTACTCTTGATGAAATAATTTATAACCACACATATATTCAAGGATCATTATCTATTTTTTTTAAAACACTGTGCCAAATTCAAGGATGTCATATAAAATGAAATGGGGGAGTATTTTTCAAATATTTAATTTTTAATTTTAAATATTAAATTATTCTAAGTCAATTTAGCTCCATAAATTAATCAAATTCACTCTTGCAAAACGAACTATAACAATTACTACAAGTAAAAAAGGAACGCATGGAGTATTACTAAACTTTTTTTTTTTGTGGGATTTGCCAGTTGTTAATCACAAAAAATTAGGCCTTAAAAACAATTAAGATTATGTGTTTGACGCAGACATATGTCACCTAGTCAAACTACACAACAAAATGGAGGGGCTTGTTAAGATTTAAGTATGATTAATTAATTTAAACTAATTATTCTTGGTGTTTGTTTAGAAAATTGTGTTTGACCATTGTCTCTTTGCCTTAGCTAATCTTTTGTGGTCTTCACTCTCAAGTGCCTAAATATCCGTTCCTCCTTTTTGTTTTTTTAACAAAAAATAATAATAATATTGATGTCTGATATTCATGTTGAAATCTTGCGGCTAATTTTATTTGCGTTGGAAAAATCTTATTAAAGATGAAAGCGATTTTTACCACGTTTTTTTTCTTCTAGAACTTAAAATTGAAATCTTTAATAAAAAATAGATCGAAATAATGAATATATTTGAGGTGACTCCTTTGGTATCAGAAAAGTCTAAAGAATCTTATCTATCTCAAAAACTAACATTTGATGATAATGCCTAAACCTAAATATCAGGTATGCGTTTATGTACTTTTTTGTACTTAGTAGTGTAATTTAAGGAACTTGATGTATTATTTCGCTCACATTTGTTCAACATGAATAATTTTATTACACGAAAGTGTTTGAATTAATTTATGTGCATATCAATAAATTAAATTTTATATTAGATATTGATTATCTTCAGAGTAATTTCATCCATCAAAATTAAGTAGATGAGATGAAATTACGATGAGATGAAATTACCTACTTGTTTGAATGATTGTTAACTATTTATTGTATCTTATTGTTAGTTTGAATGTAATATTTGTTTTGGGTATTATTTAAATTACTGTTAAATACCTAATAATTTATTTGATGTGATCGTGTCGTTAATTTATTTTTTTTGATTTTGTCTTTGCTTATTAATTATCTAATAATTCTATTTAACTCTTTATTATACCTTTTTTGTAGTAGTTCTATTCAAAACCTACTCTTATGTTAGATTTATTCTTTAAATAGTTGATGTGTGATGTTAACGATAAGAAATAATGTAATCTATCTAGAAGATGTTATATTCAGCAAAACACTATCACATCACAAAATAATACTGTTGGGGACTGATTTTATTCATTTTATTCGTAACTCATTGGATCATTACACAACATTGTTCTCTTATATTTATGTATTGGGCTTGGCCTGTTAAGCTTATGGTCCATAATATGATTCGATTCATACTACAATGTATATATGCACAGGTCAGAGATATTTTTGGAAGGACCATTCATTTTTTCTCTCTTTTCAGTAATGACAAAATGCTCCGGCTATCCTTCGGGATAGCCTAGTTGGTTTGGAGGGCGGTTACCCACCCGGGTGAACAGGGATTGATTTCCCCTCAATGCCTTCTGGGTTTGAGCCTGTCGCACAGGACTTGCCTAGTGCGGTTTACATCCTCATATGGTTTGCAGGTTATTGCATCGGGGGGGGAGGGGGAGGTTTACACAGTGCTCACCACAGAGTGCTCACCCGAAGGGCAGAGGCTGTGGCAGAGTATGTAGCGGCTGCGGATTTTCCTGAAAAGTTTCTAAAAAAAATAAAAAATAAAAAAAATGCCCCTGCATCTCTCTATTTTCTCTCTCTAGAAACTTCTACTGATTTTCATTGTTTGCTGTTGATTTGCTCGATCTTCATCTTTTACTTCGAATGTTAAACAAATACTTCGCATTATGAAACGATGTAAAGCAAACAAGCCGAAAATAAGTATATTATATAAATGTAATTTAAATATATTTTTGCATGTAAATGTATAATTACACCAGAAAATTATATATTACTTAGGTCTAATCAAATTGTACTACACTAATCAACCATACGAAAAGCTAATCGACTTTTCAGAACTAAGAAAAAGCATTTTACAACTTTATTTTAATTTTATGACCCCACTTCTCCTTTCTTTTTCCCTTTTTTTTTTTTTTCTATCATAAATAATCCATTAAAAATCCAATGGTTGTTTTTTCGTCAACTTCCAGCTTAAAGGCAGAAAGTTGTCTGCAAAATCTAAAATATCTATACATATTTTATGCCTTTCCCAATAGATATATTGATCATCATCGAGTAGAAAATCATCATTTTCTCTTTTTATCTTTGACCATATCTTTTATTAAATCTTATACTTCTCCTTATTGTTAAAATTGTTTAATTTGTGATGGCAAACTTAAAATTATTCAGTGTAATTTATTCAATTTAGATTGTTAAAAAAAGTTAAATTAACACCTTATCATTCCTGTCTGATGGTACGTAGTTAGTAGGTAATTCCTCCATCCTTCACCAATGATTTCATATTCAAGGAGATGAAGCAACTTTTGATAGTGAGCAGTTTACACCTTGAAGTAGGATTTCTCGAAACGAATCTGAATTGATTAGATCCCACAACAAAAATAGAAAAGTATCATAGAAATATCTGTGGCTTGATTGTTCCCAAAATTCTTTTGTGGAAAAAGATATCATATTTATGCAGTCCCCATCCTTATAAAGTAATTACAAAAATTACAAAGTAATTATGTATCTTCATTGAATGTATCAGAGCAGATCCAAAATAAAAAATAATGTATCAGGAGCTAATTATGTATCATAAAAAAGAAAAATATATATCTTCGTTGGATGTATTATGTATCTCGACAGACTCAAATCGAAAAAAATATTGGGAGCTGATTATGTATTTTTATAAAGGAAAAATATATCTTCGTTGGATGTATCAGAAGCTAATTGTGCATCTCGATAAATTTAAAATTGAGATTTTTAAATAATTACGCAAAATATCAAAATTTTTTGTAACTAAATCCAAACTGTCGGAGTTTATGTTGTCCTTTTATCTATTCATTGTTGATTGAGAGGCCTGCTTTAGTACTGAGCCTTAGTTGCAGATCTATGGATCTTATTGGGCTTCATATTACTTATATGTCCCAATTAGCCAATGGGCTGCTTTGGTACTCAGGATTCAATGGTCCTTTGCACTTTTGCTGGTCTTTAATTTAGGCAAAATTTCACAAATAGCTATACTTAGGCAATAAAGATGGGCATTATAGTTAAAGTTTGTCTAATTATAAAATGTAATTAAGGAGTTTAGAAAAATCTAGATGAATATGTAATTATTTTTATAAAAGTGAATAATTATGTTTTTTTTTGTTTCACTATAGTTTAGCAGCTAAATATATAAATTAAAGACGGTATATATATAAATACAAATTCACCTTAGAGATTTTGTACAAGATCCCGAAATTTGCTTTGTATATAGATACAAACCTTTAGAGATTTGTATATGAGCCCCAAAATTTACTGTGTATAAATATACAAATAGATATGAGCCCTAAAATTAGAAAACTCCACAAAATTAGAAATTTGCATATGAACCCCGAGATTTGTATATGAACTTCGAAATATACAAATACACCATAAATGTATATTTAGCTTACCTATTTAATCTAAGCTTTATCCGCAAATGATAATTATTTTAAACATTAGCTACTGATAATTATGATTTGATGTTTTCGATCCCACATATTTTTCCTTTAAACTTATGCCTATTGTAATAAATAACTTTTTCTTCGATATATAAGTTTATAAATTTCGTGTCGAATAATTTTATAAGAGATAAAATTTTTAAAAAAATTCACTTCATCTGAAGGACAAAATTAAGGACCAAACCACCTTAAGGAAATTTAGAGCCGTCAATATGGGCCAAGGCCCGGTGGGTCAGTCCGGCCTAACTTGTAATTTGATGGGATGAGCTTCAATTTTTGCAGCCCATTTAAGAACATGACTTTTTAGCCCAGCTCGGATAAGCCCATGGCCATAGGGTTTGAGGGATATGGGTTGGGCTAGCCCGTGGACCGACCCGTCAGTCAAATAATAAATAATTTAAAAATAAAATAAAATACTGAAAAATAATAAAAGAGTTAAAAAACAATCAAATCCAATGATGACCATTGACCGGTTCCATTAACAAAGAAAATGAAAACCGAAAAGTTTTCTACTTTCCTATCTAATAAATAATAAAATAATTAAATATCTACCACTAAAACATAAAGAGTACATTGTACTCTTCACTTTCCTAATTTCCTTAGTTCAGCTAGCCGCCTCCTCTTCACTATATCTCTCTCAACGCGCCCTTGACTTTCAACCGCGATGTTACCGATTGAGTAGTGTCACCTCTTCGTTTTCTTCCTACTTTGGGTGATTCGAGCTTTGACTCCCTTTTGATTAACAGACATTAATACTATGTGTTATTGTGTGATAAATATTTATTTTTATTAGCAGTGTAAAAATAAATTATAAAATATTATTTTTTAAAAAGTGGGCTGACCCGTGAGGCCCGCAGCCCACAGGGTAATAGCGTGGACTTGGTATTTTTTGTCCCGTCATTTAAATAGATCAGTCCGACCTGACTCGTCAAACTCAAAATCTGTATGGACTAGCCCAGATGGGCTGAACCAACCCGTATTGACAGTTCGAAGGAAATTAAACACTAAATTGTCAAAACTATTCAAAACAATTTCAATATGAAAACAAAAAATTTAGTGAACACGTCACTCTGAATATTCAAAAAGTAAATTTCATAGTATGATAATGTAACTTTTTGATTAATCAGGAGTAATGAAAACTTAAAACCAGTATATATGTATCTGTAATATATTAAAAGTGTGAATATCCTTTAAAAAGTGATTTGAACTTTTTATCGTTTATTAAAATATCCTCTTCAGACAAAATCGTCTTTTCACTATTTTCCTCAAATTATTACTTAGTTATTATTAATATTAGAACTTTAAAATTAATTAAAATCCTTATTTGTGTTAGAAAAAAAAGTTTAAAATCAATTCAAATCTTACTTTACATGTAATTTATTAATAAATTAATTAAATAAAAAATAATGTTATTTTGAATTGAAAAGAATAAGAGAAAAAACGTCCAAATCAAAAAGAGAACAAAAAAAAAAGGAAAATACAAAAATGGAAGGATAACTAAATTGAATTGAAAAGGAAGAAAGAAATCGTGTGGAGGAAAAAAGGGAAAAAAAAAAAGAAAGAAAAAAGAAAAACAAAACAAAACATAAAAAAAAATTCACAAAGGCTAATTTATCTATAATTAAAAGTGTGAAGATCCATAGAAAAGTAATTTGAAGAAAAATACTCCTAAAATAGGATAGAAAAATACTCCTAAAATAGAACTCTATTAAAAAAATATTTCTATAAATATTGAAATGCATGTTAAGCTATCGAAGAAATCAGTTTAATATAATTGATGCTCATTTAACTTGATTCGGCTGCATGTGTAGATTGATGGATGCTTAATTTTCTAATCCTCAACTTCTTCTTTATTTTTATCAACATAATAGAATTCAACGAGTGTGTATATATATCTTCTTTGTTTTCATTCAAGTAATTCTTTAGGATAAAAAATTTCGCTCAAACAAGAATTATTTTCATCAAAACTAAAGATTTGCGACCACTATTGTATTGTTTTGTTGTCGTTTAAAGGTCGTAGATGAATTTACAGACGGTAGATGAATGCCGGTCGACTTTGGGAAAATTTTTAGGTAAAAGTTAGGTTAATTGTATTGATTTTATATCTCTATTTTGAGAATTTTTTTTGTGTAAAGGTAAAGTTTAGTTATATTATTTTGATATTTATATTATTGTATTATTTTGGAATTTACAGGAGGTAGATGAATGCCGGTCGACTTTGAGAAATTTTTTAGGTAAAAGTTAGGTTAATTGTATTGATTTTATATCTCTGTTTTGAGAATTTTTTTTGTGTAAAGGTAAAGTTTAGTTGTATTATTTTGATATTTATATTATCGTATTATTTTATTATAGTTTATAGGTGGTAGATGAGTGTCAGACGACTTTGAGAATTTTCTTGTGTAAAGATTAGATTTAATTACATTATTTTGATACTTCTATCATTGTATTTTTTGTTGCGGTTTATAGGTGGTAGATAAATGTCAATTGATTTTGACAAATTTTTTTGGTAAATATTAGGTTTAATTAAATAAATTCTTCAAAAAATGTTGAATTTAATTTTTGTATTCACCTTTATTATTAAAATAAATATCCTATTTAGTGTAATGTTTGAACTCAATAAAGTGAGGTACATGTGCGAGGCGCGTACACCTAAGCTAGTAGTTTTCAATGTTTCTGGCACATCCATATGAAGGGATTCACATGTATCTCAAGACCTACTTAAAATTGGCACCTTCTTGACCAAAATATTTTTATTAAATCATATCTAAAAATAATGACATTATCTATATCTATATCTATAATATATTAAAAGTGTGAAACCTTTAAAAAAGTGATTTGAACATTTTGCCCTTCGTTAAAAGTCTTCATTTTAAACAAAATCTTCTTTCCTATTTTTTTAGTTATTATTTTATTAAACTAAGGACTCCTAAAATATATGGAAAGAATATAAAATAAATATGAAAGTTTTACTTATTTATAATAGGTAAAAACTCCACATTTTTTTATTATGAACTAAAACTCCAACCTCATTCCTTATAAAACTTTTTCATACAAAAAGTAAAAATAAAGAGACGAAATATATGCAAGGGTCCGCCAACTGCACTTCGTTGTTTTAGCTCTCCTTTTTCCTAAGAATTATTCTTTTTATTTTTATTTGCTTATTTTCAATTATTTAGCATTAGAATTTCTCGTATTATGATTTGATTAGTGAATTATATTTTTTGTCCCTCACTATATATGCCCAAGTCAATATTTTTAATGGTTTTTCTTGCAACAAAATTATGTTTTGTTTAATATTTTGCAGGAACATTATTGATGGACGAAGCAAAAGTCTGATTAGATTTCTTTCTCCCTGATTTTCGCTCTGCTGCTAATTGGACACTCAGGTAAATAAATAATATTATTTTTCATGTTTAATTTTTTGTAAAATTGTAAAAAGTTAATGGCAAAAGATAAGTAACGTTAATTATTTTTCAATTTTCAATTTTTATGTAAGTTTTAAAACTCTCAAAAATGACTCCTTCTATTAAAATTTTACAAATCTCAACATTTATCATGAAAAAGAAGACATAAATTTCATATGTGAATTAAGTATGATAACACTTTAGAAATTTATTCCTTTCTTGAAAGTACCTTTAGAACATTGATTTTCTCTTATTTAACTATAATGTTAAAAAAAAAATAACATTGAATTTTACAGTCAACTAGTATTTTAGTTATCTAATACTATAAATTATCTTTTCCTTTAATAATCTTACATATAGTTGTCCTATTTTTGTCTTTCAATAATTTTTGAATTAATGTATTAATTTTTGAATGTGTGTACATGTGTAATGCATCTTCTAAAGTTGAAGTTTAAACTAATAGAAACTATTATATACTAACGTGCAACTTTTAATTATTAAATTTGATTTATAACAAAATCCTTGAAATTCCTTTTTCTTTGTTGGAATTGAATAAAAAATTACTCCATTATTTATATCGATTGAGGACTTGATGTGAAGCACATGTGCAATGCACATACACTAGATTAGTATGTATGTATTATATATATGTGTGTGTATTTATATATCTACTAGTCTAGGATACGTGCGTTGCACATGTATGTTAGTTAAGTAATTATAACTGCATATAAAAATTAAATTATTGTGTGAAAGTTACATTATTAAGTATAAAACTTAAAAAGTAAAATATATTTTTTAGATAAATAGTGTAATTAAATAGGAACATGATGAGTTCCTCACTTTAATTTTCTTAGTTAAAGAAGAATAATGACATGATTTTGTAAATATGTGGACAGTCATAAACTCTAAAAAAACAAACACAACCTAATAAAAACACAACAATGAAAATTACTTATCTCCAGAGATTCATATTCCGAAATATGATAATTAAAATTGTATCATTATAAAATTATTGTTATAAAAATAAATAAAGCCAAAATGCATGCCTGTACACGGGACAATAATTTTAGAGAACTCATGTGATGAAAGAAATTAATTACCTTTGGAAAACTTAATGCCTCCAACAATAGCTAAAGAAAAAAAGATTAAACTGTGTGAATTTGATATAGTTTAAAACTTCAAAAATACATTTTAATATATGATAATATTAGAAGTTGAAACTTGTTGCAAAGCAACATTACATGAGAAATAAATTGACCTAGAAAGAAAGAGGAGAAGAGAAGCACAAAACTTACACTCCCTCATTTCAAAATAGGTTGTTGTAGTTTACAGGTTCTTATGTAATTGACAAGTCCATTAAGAAATCAATAATTAGAAGTACATTTTACTTTTTTATCCTTATATATTGTTTAAAGTTCAATAATCAATATAATAATTAGATTTTATATATATATATATATATATATATATATATATATATATATAGAGAGAGAGAGAGAGAGAGAGAGAGAGAACTTTGGTGCAAATTACTTCATTCCATGCATCACGCCTAGAACGCCTAGAACTTGAAGTATTTACATTGAAACTATAATTCATTTTTTTAGAATTGAAATCATGTGCACTATTCCATTACTCTATCTAAGCATATGAAGAGTACGTCGTTCCGCATATGGACTCTTCGTTTTCATAATTCCTATGTGAATATTTTGTAAATTTATTTTAAAATTACTATTGGTAAAGTTGCATATTCAATATAGTTTTAAAAATGTAAAATTGTGCTTTCAATAATTTTAAAAAAATGTAGATGTACTTAATACCATTAAAGGTAAAATAAAAAAGTATATACTTCAAAATAGTTTTGATTGTATAATATTCTCTTGATTTCATAAATGGAACAACTAATTAAAAAAATATTTTTAAAAAGAGGATCAACTATTTTGAAACGGAGAAAGTAAATAGTAAAAACTTTGCGTGCACTTACACAATATATATGTAGTCATTGAGTTCTATAAATAAGCCAAAACATTTTAAGAATTTGTTTCCAACATAAACCTAATCTTCAAGACAATGAATTGAAAGGAATCCTTGATTAACTCAATTTTTTTAAAAACATAAGTCAAGTATTTTTAGTTTATAATTCTTTTAGAATGCTAATCACTACGTGAAACACAAACCTAAAAGGAGTACTATGAAATCCTTAAATTTACGAATCGATTATTAAAAGGTAAACTAATTTTAGGACTTTTTACATCCTTTAAATAAAAAAAGTTTAATAATTACAGCAGTGTGTCTCACATCGTCACATTAATTAATCAATACAATTCTATACTTGTATATAAGAATAAATTATTTAAAAGCAATAACTGGTATTAAAATAAATATTATATCTATTTACATGGTATAAATAAATATTGTATCTCAAATATGCTATCTTCCATAAGACATCCACCTTCTTTTGTATCGATTTGGACCACGATTTTTGTATTAAATAAAATATGAATATTTGCCGAATCATTTTGGAGAGCTCGAGCTTCTCAAATTGCTAGCGCTTTAACAATCAAGACCTTTCCTGCAAATTTAATTTGAGGCTAAAGACTTGTAGCAAACATACACAAACTATACATGGCTATTGTAATCGGTGATAATGAATTCAAAATATAAAGAAGCAGACACACTAAGAAATTAAGAGAATTTAACATCTATAAAACATACATAGAAAAAACTTTGACCATATATACTCAGGTATTCTCCGACAAAAGGCACTTGGAGAAGCACCTTACCTACTCATATCCAATTTGACCCGTCCGTTTACCACTTCTAGGAACAACTCAGCAAAAGAATAGAAGGAAACTATCCAAATTAAAATTTCGATAAACTTGCTGGATTAATTAATTCACAAGTTGTTAAATTTTCAAGACTATATAAAGAAACATCAAATTTACCTAAATAATCAAAACATGCGTACTCATAAAATTTGATAGTTTTTTCTTTTAAAGTTTCCTTGCCCTTAAGAGACAACAAAGGAGTTGTAAGAATTACAAGAAATGAGAATAAAGGTGTTTATGACAAAAACGAAAGAAAGTGCACAACGAAAAGGGAAGAAGATGATAGCATGAATGCGCATATCAAAAATAGATCTAGATTGAATTACGTACAGAATAAATCTATACTTACAAATATAAAAGGATGATTTATTACGCATGATTAATAAAATTGACGCAACAGAAAAATAAATTTACAACCTAAAAATAACAAAGTTATGTCTGAAACTTTAGAACGAAAGCTACAAACGTAAAAAGGCGATATGCTATTCATGATTTGAAACTTAAAACAACATCGGAGAGACTCATTAACAAAAGTTAAGGTCATAAACTTTTATAACAAAAAAAAAAAAAATATGTAAAACCTAAAAATAGAAGAAACATAAACCAGTGATAAAAGAATCTTAAACAAAGAAATCTAAATCTAAATCTAAATAAAATATACACGATATTTTTTTCACAAAAAAGAAACTTAGAATTCTTACCTTATTGTTTAACTTCAATATAGGCGTGAACATTTGATCCCAACAAAAATTAAAAGTAGAGTGATCTGAATATCACCTATCATAGATCAAAAAAATAAAAATAAAATATTAATAGTAATACAATTAATAAAGTTACTGACCTAGACGATCTAAAGTTGAGGAAGACATAAGAATCTAAAAAAAACAACGACGATCTAAAGTTGAGGAAGACATAAGAATCTAAAAAAAACAACGACGTAAAATTTAATATTTAAATCACCTACCATAAATTCAAAAAAATAAATAAATACTAACCTCTCGTTAAAATCTATTCAATTTGACCATTCAAGCAATAAAAACAAGAAAAATTTACACAAATGCAATGTAGTAAACCAATAGCAAAAGAAGAAAGAATTGAAATACTAACCTAATGTTCTAATTACCGAAATTCCAAGAATATAGTATTGGTTTTCTAACGGCCATCTTTCTTGGTCGAGAATTGTGATGTTCCATGAAACTTTTTTGTGTGCGTAATAAAGATATAAACAATCCCTACATGGACTAAAATTAGAAGTTTTTCCTTATATAAATTTTAGTTGAGTTAAAAGTCCTAATATAACAAAATAATTAAATAATAATTTGAATAAAATAGTAAATGACGATTTTGTCTATTACTAAGTATTTTAGTGAAGGGTAAAAAGTTTAAATCACTTTTCGAAGGATCTTCACACTTTTAATATATTACTAGTTTAAATCCACGTGCGTTTATATCAAGTCATGTAGAATATAATACTGAAAGATGATATTAATATATTTAAAATAAAAGATTGAATGAATAATTTTATATGAAAGATAAAATATATATTTTTGTGAGCGATTAATACAAATTTTAGGAATATAGTAAAGATTGGCCATGAAATTTTCAGTATTTAATAAGAATGGTTGGCACACAAAACCTTCTATCCTAATACACGACCTTCAAACTCTCTCCTATCTAAGTTCATGTCCATGGTAAGATCAAAATGAACCAAGTCCGTCTTAATCACTTTCCTCGATACTTCTTTGACCTCTTCCTCTGCTAATGCCCGCCACTACCAATGCTCACACCAAATAAATTTTACTTTACCACGAAGTAATTAGGAAAAATAAAGCAACACAATCAAATCAATGAGAAAGAAGATAGTACAATTGAATTGTAAAATGTGTTATTCCAACATAACATCAAATACTTCAACAAAAAAGATATAATCTTAATATTCAAGTCCTAATGATATCTTGCGATTGTGTAAGACAACTAAATCTAGAGCTGAATTTAAACAACTAAAGTTGCATTCATTCTATGATCTTTATCATTTCATAAATAGATAAAACACAAAACACTGAAGGTTGAGTACAAGGAAATAAGAATTTGTTGAATCCAAATAATTAACTAAAGAAAATAATTAACAAATCAGTAATTCATTAAAAATAAAAGAAAGAAAAGAAAGCGAGCTTAACTGCCTTCTAATTATAGAAGCAAATATCCGAAATCAAATTGAGGCGAAAACGAGCAAAAATTCATAGAATCCTAGCTATGGAATGAATTTAAAGATACCACTATTGAAATTCTAACAAATAATACATAAGGTTCTAGCAATGAAAATTCTACAACAGTAACATATTGACACGTACAAAAAGAATTGAAAAAAAAATTGAATATTAATGAAGTACCATAAGCTTATTGCAGAAAGGAAAATCCTACATCGATCTGGCAAAGTGCATGCAGTCATACAATAAGGGCAGGCCTCATTTTCTTCTAATATTAAGATTTAAAGGTCTTATTTTTTTTTTCAATAAATGACTCCAAATCTTTCAATGCCATAGCAGCTTTCTTGACACCTTAAGCAGTTCCATTCAAACCATCTAATCTAGAAAACAACAATCTCATCTTTCCCCGTGCTAGCAATGCCTTAGATTCCTCCCTCGAAAAACTATTCATGTCGTATAGATCACTAAGGCGTTCGATATCAATAATATGTGCTTTTTTCCTAACACAAGTAGGCGCCCAAGTAAAATTCTAACCTACAAGCACATCTAATATTTGCAACAATAACATACGTGCACGCAAAACTTACCCTTACCCCATTATTTGTATTTTTATGGAGCAAAAGATTATTTTTAATAGATTCTAGACTGAATTAATAATAATAATAATGATGATGATGATGATGATGATGATGCTTCAAAAAGAAAACAAAAAGAAAAATCAATAGACACATCATATACTTTGACTGTATTCCATCGTCTGTGCAATGACTTCACAATTGATAGTTTGGTGCACTTGAGATACCCATGTTTAAGACATCCACACTCTCTAAAACATGTCATCGTACATAACTATTCTTAAGTACCTACAAACAATTTATTTGAGGGTGAGTATCTTCTCGTATCTGACATTGCTGAATATAAAAGTTGCAAAACTTTCAGAACTTATATATTCCCCATTCAAATCAAAATACTTGAGTTAGAGTTAAGTCCCTTAGAGTTCGATATGAATACAAAAGAAACTATAAATCATGCAACTGTTGCAGCTAATCAACAGCTAGCGACACCCAAAAACACCAACAATGCAAAATAATGTATCTACTATGAAGTAAAATACAATTATTTGAACATGATTTACCTGGCTTGAGTGAGGATGGACCAACTTTACTACTGTTAAAGAGGCAAATCACCGGGATAGTATTTTTGAGAAGGACTTTTGGACCTGCCTTTATTTATCATTAACATGAAACCTTGGAAACATAAGCTCTATAACTTTCTCTTCACGTATCCCTTTCTTCATCTTCTTGTACCTTAATAGTATATATTTATGGAACATTAACCCTAGAATTGAAAAAGAGAGAGAGCAACATAATCGACCGTCTCTTTATGCATTATGTATTTGTATTTGTAGGTTTTATTAGGACTCCTTATATATTAATTCCTCTAATTAATTTGTCTTACCATATTATCGTAGGAAAATAGAATAGGACTTTGTAATTTAAATAGAATAGTACTTTGTTGGCTAATGGCTAAATTATAATAAATTTATTATAGATAATATTTAATATCATAAAAGGCAAAAAAATGATTTTGTCTAAAGGTGAGACTTTTAATGAAGGGCAAAAAGTTCAAACGACATTTATAAGGCCCTTCACACTTTTAATATATTATAGATTATTTTTATATTATAGATATTCCATATCTACAATCTACATCTACATTTATCTACAATCTACATCTACAATATATTAAAAGTGTTAATACCTTTAGAAAAGTAATTTGAAGTTTTTACCTTTCATTAAAAGACTCTTCTTATCGTCTTTTCACCTATTTTCTAAAATTATTATTTAATTTAAAATTAACTTTTATTGATAAAGGTTTAATTTACATTGTAAAATTTAGGTAAAAATAATTATCTAATTGTTTCCTTTTAGACTTAGGAACCAATTATAAATCTTACGTTACTTTATTTTTGAAAAACAATTTTGCTTTTGAATAAAACCTGACCCAAAAAGAAAAAGTGACTTAGTTTTTAGAAGATAATTAAGAAAATTTAAGGACATCAAACTCCACTTTTCTTTATTAGGGAAATTTGTTCTAGGATTAATTATAATATTTAACTCTTCTAAATTAATTAGAATTTTATCTTATATAGAAAAAAAAAATATAATTCTATTTACGTAATATTTGGATTAAATTTTACCCTAAAAGATAGTCTTTCTTCTACTTCTACTTTCTTTCTTAACTTATTTTGGTTTGGATTCAAGTGGTTTGCTTGCATTATGCTAAATTTTTCAAAAATAGCAAAATTATAGGAACAAATCCAAAATAGATTTCAATTTTAACATTGAAATATTTTTCTCTCTTTTTTGATTGGTTGTTTTTACAGGTAAAAGACAAATATTGTTCCACTTTGAGAATTTTTTTGTGTAAAGATTTATATTAATTGTATTGTTTTGATATCTCTAATATCATATTGTTTTGTATGTTCGATCGAACTTTGAGGAATATTTATGTAAAGGTTAGAATTAATCATATGGTCCTAATATCTTACTATTTATTCTTTTTATGTTTAATATAGGTGGTAGATAAATATTGATCGACTTTGAAAAAAATTTGTGTAAAGGTTAGGTTTAATTGTATTGTTTGATATCTCCAATATCATTTTGTTTTGTATGTTCGGTCGGACTTTGAGAAATTTTTATGTATAGGTTAGAGTTAATCATATTGTCCTATTATCTTACTATTTATTGTCTTTTTGCTTAATTCATGTGCCAGATGAATGTTGGTTGACTTTGAGAAAACCTGTGTAAAATTTAGGTTTAATTATATTATTTTGATATATCTATTATTATATTTTTTTTCAGTTTATAAGTGATGGATGAATGTCAGCCAACTTTGAAGAAAATTTTGTGGAAAAGTTAGATTTAATTGTGTCATTTTGATAATTCTATTATCATATTATTTTGTTGTAGTTTCATGTGGTAGATTAATATCGACCGACTTTGAGAAAATTTGTATAAAGGCTGGATTTAATTGTTTATCTTAATATCTCTTATTGTCGTGGTATTTAGTTCACAACTTTTTTTTAGAAACAATCATGATAAGTAAGGCTGAGATGGTTCGGACAAGTGAAAAAGAGATGTACGAATGCCGTAATACGGAGGTGAGAGAGGTTGATTATAGATGATTTTAGGAGAGGCAGAACTAGACTGACTAAGTGTTAAAGAAAGCCGATTAGATAGATCATGATGTAATTATAATTTATCGAAAATATGACCTGATATAGGAGGGTGTGGAGGACACAAGTTAGGATAGAGGGTCAGTAGATTGCAATATATTTTATTATCGATTAATGTGATATACACGTGCAAAGCACGTACACTAAACTAGTGTTTTATCCCTTTTTAGAGTCGAAGGGTTGGAAAACATTGATTTTGATTTTTTAAACTATTTTGAAACATTAAAGAAAATTTTAAAATAATCTAGGAAATCACAGAGTCGCCACTTAATTTTTGAAAAGAAATTAAGAAAACTTTAAAACAAAATCTTAAGTCTCAAAACAGAAAAAAGACTTAGACTTTTAAGAAAATTTCGAGTAAGAGGTTCTTATTAACATTTTAGGAAGATTTTTAAGGCATCTAAAATGTCTGCTAACTTACGGTTATCCGGGCTATTTGAAAACCACCTTTGACTAACTTTGAAAAGAAGAAGTTGATTTTTGAAAAGAAAGTGATTTAGCAAAAACTTGGATAAAATCAATTGTAACGACTTAGTAGGAAATTTAACCAAGCCTAAGAAAATAAATAGCAAATAAGCATAGAAAGGTTGTAGGAGAAAAATTACGAGATTTAGACTTTGTCCCAAATCCACTTGCACCTATCCTAGACTATTCATTTGGTCTTTTAGCCCATCTTCACCTGTCCTAATCTAGATTTTTGGGCCTTTAACCCACAACCTGCTTCACCTGTGTTAATTTACAACTTTGGCTTCGAGACCCAAATGAATGAATAAATAAAAAGAAGACAATAATAAAAATCAAAACTTTTCAAGTCTCTTAGTGACCTTATCAATGGATTTTGACCCGTTTTCCTTCTTCGTCTATCTTCTAGCACCTCACGCCATATAGTCAACTTTGAACTTAAACTTCGGACTTGAATTGAAAAGGTGGGCCTCATTGACCCATTACGAAATGCAAGAGGAGAGGAGTCCATTTGGACTCGAGACATTTTTTGCATGCAGAGAAAAGATAAGGAAATTAATATACGTTCAAGGCATAAAAGTGACATATTTCAAAACAAAAGAAAGTATCAAGAACCAATTTTTGAATGACAATGCTAAACACATTTGCACACGTATAACAAGAATGAGAGTCAACAGATAAAATGCAAAGCAAAGACGCCCACTTACATGCCTCATGATTTATGTTCATATTAAGAATGAATCAAGGTGAAAGGAAGAAGGCCATATTCAATGAATTAATGCGAGAACAAGCAACGCAAGCTTGAAAAAGTAAAGGGATGAGGCAATAAGAAAAATAACCTTCACTTCTAAAATTGAACAAACATAGACACTAATTCATATAACAAAATTAAACAAAGGCTAACTTTTCAAGAAAGAGAATCTTTAAATTTCAATTAAGGTGACATTAACAAAGATTCATATATCTAAATCATGGCCAACTTTAGAAAAAACATGTAACGACCTATGATTTATCGTTCTAAGATATCGTTGATTCTCTTTTGATATTATGAATCAAAGAGAAACACGAATCAAGTCTTTACACTCGCAAAGAACACATATAACAATTCAAAGGGAGTGAGAAAATTAGAGTAAAAGTTTAACATTTCTAAAAGTGAAATATCGTCTCACAATCATACTATGCATGACTCAAAAATATCTAAATAATTTTATTTAGCCACGAAAATTCGAACTTTCTCATCATTTTGACAAATTAAAAAACATGCAAAAAAAAAAAAGAAATAAACATCGTGGATGGAAAATAAAGCTAGCACTTCATCTCTTATATGAGGATTTTGAAAATCCCTTAAAATAATTAACAAGCAAATGACAAATTCTTGATTTAATCAATTCCTATTTTTATTAAAATGAAACAAACAATAGTAACTATTTTTCCAACATAAAAGAAACAACTTTTCATGCTAAAAATAAATATATTTGCCAAGAATAAATTTAAACATGACATGAGTACATCTTTTGAGCAAAGATCAAAACTTTATACAAAATAATCAAAGAATAAAGCTAAAAGGTAAAACAATCAATATTAACTATTCTTTTCAACATAAAGGAAACAACTTTACATGCTAAAACAAACATATCCACCAACAATAAGTTTAGACAAGACATGAGTACATCTTTTAAGCAAAGATTGAAACTTTATCTATAATAATCAAAGAATAAAGTCAAAAAGGAGAAAAAAATAATATTAATTATTCTTTTCAACATAAAGATAACAACTTACATGCTAAAAACAAATATATCCGCCAACAATGAATTTTAACAAAGCATAAGTACATCTTTTAAGCAAATATTGAAACTTTATCTATAATAATCAAAGAATAAAGTCGAAAAGGAGAAACAATCAATGTTAACTATTCTTTTCAACATAAAGAAAACAACTTTACATGCTAAAAATAAATATATCCGCCAACAATGAATTTAAAAAAGTATAAGTACATTTTTTATGCAAAGATTGAAACTTTATCTATAATAATCAAAAAATAAAGTCAAAAAGGCATATACAACTATTGATAACTTATTTTTATACCATGAACATGAAAATAACCATAATATTGATACCACAACGTCCTAGGGCTTTCAAGGCCGTCTGCAACAAACAATTCCAACAAACAAAATTATAACTACGAACTACGAAGAAGAAAAAGATGAAGAAGAAAATGATAATAAAACTAAAAAACGAGAAAGGTGTGTTTACCTTTTTGGGGCAGCAAAACGGGACTTCAAGCTTTCTTCGGAGTCTTGATCACCACCGGAAAGCAATCTTTCAAGAACTTCGATTAGCCCACGAAATTCATGGATAAAGAATTTTTTTTACTAAAATAAAAACTCTTCTTTGTTCAAATTTTTTTTTTCAACCTTGAGACTTCTTTTTTTCACTAAATTTTTTTTTCAACTATTTTCTCAAAAACTTTTTAATTCTTTGAGGCTTTGAGACTTGGTCTTTCTACCAAAATAATGGTAGTATTTATAGGAAAGAATGAAACTTCCATTCTTTTTCATCCACCAATGTGGGAGAAAAAAATATTTAGAGGTGTTTTTGAAATTTTAAAAATTGAAGATAAGGTGAGGCGGAAGATAATGTGGGGGAGGAGGGGGGGGGGGGGGGGGGTGAAATAGTAAAATTTAAAAATATTTTTGGTGGGAATTGGGTAGAAGTTATGAGAGTTTTTGAGAATTTTGGGGTTATTTAAAATATAACCCACTTGGAGTTTAAAGTTTTGCCATATTCGTTTAATTTTGACCAAATTAAAAATCAATTGACGGATTGCATTATATCCAATTTGATTTTAATTATGACCAAATCTAATAGATTGGCTAAATTAAACTGAAATTCGATACGAATTAATACTTTTTTTAATCCCGAGCTTCTTGATTTAATAAAATCAAATGCATATTTATCCAAATAAATAATTTTGATAATAAATTATATTAAAATCAATATTTAATCATTATATTTATTTTCAAAATAATCCTTAATTAATAAAATCCAATATTCCATAAAATAAATATTTAAGTAATCAAATTATATAATCTCGTATAACTGAACGCGATAATATATAATCGCTACTTAAAATGACAAAATCACGTACAAAAAATATTTTAAATTTTTTTTATTCGAATGAAATAAATATTTTAATTTTATTAAAACCGAAGAAACTCAAGATTAAATTTAATCGTGGAGGGCAAATATTAGATTTCAACAACTAGTATAGCTAAATTTGCATCCAATTCTTGATATTATTCTTTCTCCTAAAATTATCTTGAGCAGAAATTTCTCCCCCCTAAAATCATGTTAATATTAGACATACTTAAAATTAATAATAACATAAGGAGCATGATGTAGAGTCCGATCAACTTTTCGTACTTGATATTAGGAGAGAAACATAAATATTCTTCTCAGCTTGTCGCCACAATCTACTTTAGCACTTTAACTTTATGAACAATTATTTACCCTCTAAATAACTTTCGCGTGAATTATATTAACCCCTTAAGAGCTGACGTGGCAAAAGAAAAATAAAATTCATTTTGATTAAAAAATAAATAAATAAATATATAAGTGAACCTACTGTCACAACCCAAAGAGAGACCCTGATCGCGACGGGCATCCCGAACCATGAAGACCCGTTACTTTGTAATCATAAGTATTGCTCATATATTATGATAATGCGGAAGTAAACTGAAAAAGTGGTAGTCTTATAATTTAAACTTAACAATGCGGGACAAAAGCCCATGAGAAAACCCAAATTCATCTATAACCCAAATTCATCTACAACCAGTCTACGAAGTCTCTACTGGAAACAACATTCTTTCTAAAATTGGGACAAGGCCCCCGGTCAGACCATAAACTAAAATCAGAAGAAATCCAACACATGTGAAAAGATGCCTTCCAAGCTAAGGGAGACTCACCAACTCTGAACTCCAATAACAATCTACTGTTTAGTAGAAACACAGGACTGGACCTCAGAACTTGGAATATAGGGGGTCAATGCATAAGGTACTAGTAAGTAGAATAATCCAAAAACAAAATATTTTTATACAACAAAAGTGAGAGCATTTCATAAAAACATGTCAGCATGAAACATTTGAAAATACATGGGCCTAATTTGATGAGTTTCTAAACATATTCTTGAAATCATGACTCAACTCTTCATTTCTCTTCTTAATAGATGGTGGCCATTTCATTTATTTAACACATTCATAATGGTTAAAGAGATATTTAAGACTGAAGAATTTGTTATCATTAATAAACTAGCCCCAACATTGGTTATATATAAATCTCATGATCAAAAGAGGGCTCTTAAGCCATGTTCTTAAAAACAATTCACAACTCATGTCATGCAAAGTCCATAAAGTTCATCATGGGGAAAGAAAATTTCACAATTCACATTCGTAAATCATTTTTTAAATGCAAATCACATATGCACGAGATTATAAATGCAGTTTATGGAAAACCACCATAACAATTACATAATTTCATGGAATTGATTTCACAATACATGCTCCTAAAATGATTTTTCAAAACTTATAGCATATATGTGCATATATACCTTTAAAACTTATAGAAATCGTAAAACCTATGCCCATGAGAATTAGGACAGTCCCACGTACCTGAGATGGACGAGAACGTTGAGAAACTTTGACTCTTGAGGCTAAATCAATCAACCCTAGGTTGTTTTTCTCCTGTTGTGCTTAAGGAAGATGAACTAGGAATTTTTAAGTGATATAACGTGAATATGGACTTTAATTTTGTCTAAGAGTGTTTAGGGATGGTTATGGGGGGTGTGAAACGACCTTGTTGCCCTTAAAATAACACAAATACAGAGCCTCTACTCCTCTATGCATTGGCCATGCAGCGCCCAACCCATGGCCTAGCCATCAAAGTGGGTGGCGCCTAGCTTATGGCCTAGCTCCCAGTTGGGCTGCGCCTAGGCCATCGCCTAGCCTTTCTAGTGACGGTAGGCGATGGAAATGCGATGCACGGCCATTGCATAGGTCCTATCTTGCGGTGCACACTAAGTTTTGAGGTCCTAAAACACCCCAACACCTCCCACAATGTCTACACATGGTCTACCATCACTACAGGGGTCCTAAAGGTCATTTTAAATGCCTTAATAGAGCGTTACTACTACGGGGTGTTACACCTACCTTTAAATTTTCATCCACTTATCTTTCTTCTTCCTCACACTTCATCACCCCCTCTCTTTTTCTTTCTCACACCCCACCACCCCTATCTTTTTTTTTCCTTCATTTTTCTTTACTGCCATCATCAACCAGCTCCAACAAAATGTACAAAAATATTTTTTCATGTAGATTTCTATAATAAGTTCAGTTTTTCATAAAATAAATAGATAATACCCTATTACCCCCCTGAACTATACCCAAAACGGCAGAGACACACCTCAACTTAAAGGGGGTCCTATTACCCTCCTGAACTAATTAAAAGTGTAAATTTTACACCCTTAGTGCATATGTGGCACATACGTGGCACAACACATTGAAGTGTCCACAAAGGCACACGTGTGTGCCACGTAGGCACTAAGGGTGTCAAAATTACACTTTTAATTGATTTAGAGGGGGTAATAGGACCCCCTTTATATTGAGGTATGTCAAAGCCGTTTTTGGTATAGTTCGGAGGGGGGGGGGGGTAATAGGTATTTTCTCTAAAATAAATCTTTAATAAAATTTAATTTATTCCATCACAGTCAATTTTTCTCCATAACTAAACTAATTTCAAATTTATTGAATTCTAATTTTGATGAACAAATTGAAAGTATTCGTTTGAAAAACACTGAAAAATACATATTGAGATTGAATCGAAGAAGAAAATTTTAAAAAGAGAATTGAATCCAACAAAATTTTTCTCAAAATGTGACAGTCGAATTTGATAAAAAATTTCAACATATTTTCTATTGCTAATTCCTTTTACCCTTAAAGTAAAATGGGGGGAGTGTTTGCAGTTTGTCACAAAGGAAGAGGTTTGGGTGGGGTGGGGTGGCGAAGGAGGAGGGGGCTGGACAAGAGAGAAAATGGGGTGATGGGGAGGGGGCTGAACAAGAGAGAAAATGGGGTGACGAGGAGGGGGGTGGGGTGGCAGTTGGCAGATAGTTGTGTGGGGTGAAGAAGAAAGTTGGGGAGGTGAATTTTTTTTTTTTGCGTGGCTTACGTGGAGCCGACGTGATGCTGACTTGGGGCGAGTGTATTACACTCTCCATTGTGAGAGTGGAATTACATTTCGGTGGGTATATAATTCATGCGAAAGTTATTTATGCGGATAAAAAATTACCGATAAAGTTAAAATGCTAAAGTAAGTTGTGGCGACAAGTTCAGGGAGGTATTTATACTTTGCATCATTTGATATATTTTGATATACATAAATCAGTACTCATTTAGTTAAACTAATAAATGTTGGGTATAAAAATTAATATAATATTTATAATATTTCAAAAATATGTGTGTATCCAGAATTGACTTACTATATATATGCACTGTAAATTGAAAAGTTTGTCTTGACCTTGAAATTATGAATATCCGAAAGTATATATATTAATACATAATATGTATAACTAAATACATAGTTGTTAATTTACAAGATGCGTATCTAAAGGTATTGATTATCACCTTATAATTATACTACCAATTTCATAAGGGAGAGTGCATTGCACTCGCGCCCACATCAATGTCATGTCATCATCACGTTGTAATTTTTTTTTTTTTTTTTAAATATAACCCAACTATAAATATTTTATTTAATAATTTAGTTAAACAAAAAAGAAAAATAACCCCCACTCCCACGCCAGTTCGATCCCTCTCCACCCAAAGCCCATCTCATTCGTTCTTCTTCTTCTTCAACAAACACAAACACTCTGCCCACATTTGCCAAGAATTTGAAAATGAATGAAGAGGAGAAAACCGTATTAGAATGCAACAACAAAGGCAGCTGGAGCCACATATTTTACAAAGTAAGGTCGGAGCTGCGGAGGCTCGTCGGCTCCAGCAACAATGTCGGTCTAACTCAAATCGTCCGCTATGATTCCGCCTTAATCAGGAACAACTACTGATTCTCCCACTACCCTACTGCACCTAGCAGCAACTCCTTTTGTGATGTATGATTAATTTATTCATTGATTGATTCAAGTGGTTTGCCATATAATTAATTAAAAATACTACTACATCGGAGTTGAAATGTCCAGCCACCATTAGTTTGTTTGCCTACTTAAATGTATAAAGTGAATTATTATTATTTCATAGCAGTCGGTCCTGGAGGCAGGCATTCATATAGTCGTCGATACAGCAGCAACGCATAAACAACAATGCCAGGCCTTTCTTGTTCACCTTGAATTGAATTTAAAAGAAGAAGAAATAATTATTTTTTTTTCTTCTCAATAGTGGAACTTATGAAAATGGTGTTAAAATATGCAACTCCTTTAATTTTTTTTTTTTTGAGAAATTAATGAGGTGAGGTAGAGATAATATTTTTATGTGTGTGTTTGAGGAGGGGGGGGGGGGGGGGGGGGGAGTGAGAAAGCAGAAGCAAAAGGATTGGGTGGTAGGGTTCGAAGAAGAAAAGGGTGGGGAAAGGGGTATTTTTTTTAAAGAAAAAAGGGTGAAAAATATCCTCTATTTTGATTAATTGGCTAAGTTTGTTGTTCGTTATACTTTGTGGCTATTTATACCTTTGCTATCACGAAAGTTAACACATACACTCTAAAAATTAATGGTGTGCCACAAATTGATCAAAATTAACTGATTTCAATTTTAACCCGACCCGGTTCACAAACCACCAACCCAACACCGTCCAATTTAACCCTTTTCCGTCACATTTCTCTTCCTTTCTTCACCTCATCCACCTTTTCTTTTCAACTTTCAAAGAATACAGTGCAAATGACCAGCCATGGAAGGAAAATATAGTTCAAACCTCAAATGAACTTAATATGGTATCAATATAAATATCAATACAGTGCTGATAAACGTGGACGTCGTCGAATTTCAGTGCCAACCTCTGCGTCTTTTATGGATGTGCCGATGACTTTGAAGTGATGGTGGCGGTGGCGGTGGCACTAGCTCTCCGACCTTCTTCACATACTGGCTGAAGAACTAGACGGCGCCTATCGACTTTCACGCTAGCTATTGAAGATGTAGATGTTGCGATGGCTTTCCGACCTTCTTCACATACCGGCTGACGAACTAGACGGCGGCTTTCGACTTTCACGCTAGCTATTAAAGATGTAGATAGTGGAGAAGCGATGGTCTTACAAAAATCTCATCGGAGAGAGCATCAAAGGAACTCAATATTGAGATCATCATCCTTGGACTTTATTGCTATGTTTTTTTTTGTTTTTTTTTTTCTTGCATTTAACTTTGTATTTTCCTTTCAAAGGTGGAGGAGATGAAGAAGGAAGGAAAAGAGAAAGAAATGTGACGGAAAAGGGTTAAATTGGACGGTGTTGACTCAGTGGTTTGTGAACCGGGTCGGATTAAAATTGAAATCAGTTAATTTTGATCGATTTGGGGCACACCGTTAGTTTTGAGGGTATATGTGTTAACTTTTGTGACAGAAAGGGTATAAATGGCCATAAAGTATAACGAAGGGCAAACTTAGCTAATTAATCAAAATAGAGGGATATTTTTGACCATTTTCCCTTAAAAAATTTATTAAATATTTAAGGAATCAACTTTTATAAAAAGAAAAAACGCGCCTTTATATTTTTTTAAGCCACGTCAGCATTAAGGTTAAATTTAATTCACTTTAAAGTTATTAAGGGGCATATAATTACCCGTAAAGTTAAAGGTTTAAAATAAGTTATGCACATAAGTTTAGGGTGAAATGATGTGTATTTTCTCAAAGGTATTTTGTTAATTCAAAAAGTATATTATGTCAGAATGCAATATGAAATACAAAAAATTCAACATACTTTTACGTGTCATTTTAGAGGCGATTAGTTTGTAATTATGTTTGTCTAAATCATAACTTCAATCCTCCTCATAGCAACCGAACTCATTGTTTCCGATTTGAACTATATATACCATAAAAAAATCACATTGGTTCGGAGGCTAGTAGATGTAAATTTTTGTTTACTATGAATAGTCTTGCATTACTATTGCCTTCTAAAAAAAATTTCTGATGCATTGGGCCACATATAACTCATTTCTGATGAATAGTCTCTTAGGTTATGTCATCATTGAGCTCAAAAGTGTATACCATTTGAAGTTGTGTTCATATAAAACTCCACTTTCCATCTTTATTTTGATGTGCTATTCGCTCAAAGATATAACATGACCCTTTTCTCAAAAAGTTGTTAGTCTAGAAGCCTGCTAATCCTTCATTTCGACCCACCCTCGCAGGCGCACACTCCGTCATGGACATCACAATGCATATCCGTTTCCTCATAAGTACATGTAGTTGTACATGAATTCATTATCTAAAAGCTAAACACTAAACTAGTATATAAAATGTTTGGTGTTAGGATCGAGAATTCGGTTATTGCGGAATTTAGCTAAACAATGTTATAATGACAATAACAAGTTGATAATAATGAGTACAAAAATTAGAGTAGTTACTCTAATTAATCTAAATATCCCAAGAGAGCAACCTCACAAGATCACTCCAAAAAAAGAGCTCACACAAGTGTTTTCCAACATTCACTCTCTTACTAAATACTCTAATAGAAAGGGAGAAGAAATACAAGAAAATGAAAGAAACATTAACGTGTTGATGATAGATACTTCCTTGATACTTCTGACTTCACCTTGAATTTAACACGTTATGAATGAGAAAAAATGCCCTATCTATAGAGATCAGAATGGACTTGTTGATGTCATCCATGATGTTAATGGAAGATGTAAATTTCAACATTTTCATGTGAATGGAGAAATATCTAGCTGTAAAATCTTTGTTGGATTCAAAGTATATGAAAAGTATGAATGAAAAATGAAGGAATCCAAGTGGAAGGAAAAATAGAGAAGAAAACACGAATATGGAAAGTGTACTCTAAAATGAAAAGTATACCATTTCAAGTGTTTTTATTAAGAAACACTTGTTCAAATTGATAAGTGAGGCAAGAAATAATCGATGCCTCACGCCGTCGTCGTCGCTCGCTCGGCTTCGGCTTCGGATTTCGACGAGATCTATCTTTTTGGACAAAAATTTAATTCGAAAGGAAAAGTAAATTATATGCATGCATGCAATGTTTCGAACTGATGCTTTAGAAGGATGCAGATGCAATCCTTCAACGAAATGACACACTGATTCATGAAATGGTTTGCCAGTTCAGAAATGTGAACCATTGCCACTTTTCAGAAGAGGCATATGAAGGCTATATAAACCTTTCATCCATAGGTTTAAAAACAAAATTTTCTGAAATACAAACTCTCTTCTTGTCTTCAAAAACCATTCTTTATGATCAATCAAACTATTGAGTGAATTCGTTGAATCCAACAATTTGAGGTACTGCTATTGTTCGGATTGAAGGAAACTTTATCCTGGGAGGAAGATTCCATAACCTCAGGTACAGTGAGGGGAATTATTCCTTAAGGACACTCCGTGAAGTCGGAGAACTTGGCCTTAAAAATTCCATTTCATCCCTTTTATGAAAATTAACACATTTCTTAGATAGATTATTCATAATCTAGTATTGAAGGTGTTAGATAAATTCATAAGTGTTCTTGTCTTAGACTTGAAGTTTGTGTTGCATGTATACAGATTCTTGTACCCTAATATATACAAAATAACAATCTTAAGGAATAATCTCAAAATCTGGATTGCTTGTTTTTGGAGATTAAAGTTTTAAGCTTTCTACTCTGTTTGAACTTAACCAGTGATTAGAAGATATAAAATATTCATCACAAGTTAAAGATCACCCGGTTGATGTTTGGAAGTCATAAAAACTTCATCGTTAACTAGAAACAAAAAGTATTTAAAGTTGTTTCAACTTTTTAAAAAGTATGTCAATATACTAAAGGTACTGTCTTGTGGTGATAGGAAAAATGACTAAGGAAAGTCAAATACAAGATGCGACTACGAATGTGGGGGAAACTAGTATTACATCAACAAGTCGAGCAAATGCTCTGCAACCTATGGCACATGCGGAAAAGACCGAAAATTTTACAGGCATTGACTTCAAGAGATGGCAGCAAAAGTTGTTCTTTTACCTCACCACTCTATGTCTTCAAAGGTTCACTAGTGAGGATGCTCCTGAGGTGCCCGAGAAAATCTCGGACAAAGAGCGTTTCATAATTGTGGAGGCTTGGAAACCCTCGGACTTCCTTTGCAGGAATTATATCTTGAGTGGTCTCCAAGACAACCTCTATAATGTTTATAGTGGAACTAAGACATCGAAGGAATTGTGGGGGGGCACTAGAATGAAAATACAAGACAGAGGATGTGGAAATTAAGAAATTCTTTGTTGCAAGGTTCCTGGACTTGAAAATGATAGATAGCAAATCGGTTATCTCTCAAGTGTAGGAATTGCAAGTAATCATCCACGATCTCCTAGAGAAAGGTATATTTTTGAAAAATAACTTAGTTGAACAAATTGAAAATATTCTTATTACTCACATAAACTGTTTTGTAGGTTTGATTGTGAATAATGTATTTCAAGTAGCAGCGATAATTGAGAAGCTACCACCTACGTGGAAATACATCAAAAACTACTTGAAGCACAAATGCAAGGATATGACTGTCGAAGATTTTATTGTCTGACTACGTATTGAAGAGAATAATAAAGTTGCTGAGAGAAGATCAAAAGGGAATTCTACAATTAATTGAGCACATATTGTAGAAGATGACCAAAATAATTCTAAGAAAAGGAAGAAAGTTAACAAGAAAGCAATCAACTGAAAAAGAAATTCAAGGGAAAGTGCTTCAACTGTGGCAAGATTTGCCACAAGTCTACAGATTTCCGTACCTTTAAGAAAGGCAAGAAAAAGGACCAAGCAAATATGATTGAGTCCAACAAAGAATGTGATGATCTATGTGCTATGCTTTCAGACTGCAACTTGGTGGGGAATCCACGTAAATAGTGGATGGATTCTGGTGCCACCCGCCATGTTTGTACCAACAAAGAGTTGTTTTCATCATTTGCTCCGGCTCAAGTAGAAGAAATGATCTACTTTGCTAACTCCGCTACTGTAAAGGTAGAAGGAATAGGATAAGTGTGCTTGAAAATGACTTCAGGAAAGGTCCTGACACTTAATACTGTCTTGTATGTTCCAGAGTTATATAAGAACTTGATTTCTGTTTCACTTCTAGACCAAAACGGATTCAAATATGTAACCATTTCTGGAAAAATTGTAATTAGCAAAGGAGAAATGTATGTAGGAAAAGACTATCTCAACGAGGGCCTTTATAAGATGAATGTAATGAATGTTGAAATCAATAAAAGTTCAATTTCTTCTTTTTTGCTTGAGTCTTATGATTTGTGGCATGAACGTTTAGGCTATGTTAATTACAAAACATTACGAAAACTGATTAAATTAGAAGTTTTGCCAAACTTTGAGTGCAATAAATTAAAGTGTCAAACGTGTTTAGAATCAAAGTATGCAAAGCATCCTTATAAGTCTGTTAAAAGAAATTGCAATCCCTTAGACTTAATACACACTGATATTTGTGATATGAAGTCAACACTATCACATGGTGGAAAAAAGTATTTCACAACTTTTATTGACGATTGCACTAGATATTGTTATGTAAACTTGCTAAATAGTAAGGATGAAGCAATAGATGCGTTTAGGCAATACAAAACTGAAGTTGAAAATCAGTTATAGAAAAAGATCAAAATGATAAGAAGTGATAGGGGCGGATAATATGAATCTCCTTTTGCTGAAATATATGTAGAGAATGGAATTGTCCATCAAACTACAACCCCATATTCACCTCATTCTAATTGAATTACGGAAAGAAAAAATCAAACTTTGAGGGAAATGATGAATGCCTTACTTATAAGTTCAGGTTTACCGCAAAGCTTGTAGGGGGCGGTTATCCTTAGAGCCAACCGTATACTCAATAGAGTTTCCCATAGTAAGACACAATCAATTCCTTATGAAAAATGGAAAGGAAGGAAACCCAACTTGATATATTTCAAAGTGTGGGGGTGTTTTGCAAAGGTCCAAGTTTTGATGCTTAAAAGGGTTAAGATAGGACCTAAGATGATGGATTGTCTATTCATAGGATATGCTAAAAGTAGTAAAGCATGTCGATTTTTGGTTCATAAATCTGAACTTCTGGATATTAATGAAAATACGGTAATTGAATCAGATAATATTGAATTCTTTAAAAATATTTATCGGTATAAAACTAGACATGAACATTCTAGTGGGGGATATAAACGACCTCGAGATGAACCAAGTGAGAATGTACATAATGAAGAAAATCCAAGATGTTGTACACGTCAAAGAACGTCAACTTTATTTGGTTCGGATTTTGTAATATTTCTCTTAGAAAATAAGCCTCAAACATTTAAAGAAGCGATGTCATCATCAGACTCATCCTTTTAGAAAGAGCCAGTCAATAGTGAGATTGATTCAATCTTAAGCAACCATACTTGGGAATTGGTTGATCTTCCTCCAGAAAATAAACCTTTAGGTTCTAAATGGATCTTCAAAAGAAAAATAAAAGCGGATGGTACCATTGACAAAAAAAGGCAAGACTTGTAGTAAAAGGCTTCAAAAAAAAAGAAGACCTTGATTACTTTAATACATACTCGCTGGTAATAAGGATAACGTCGATTCAAATATTAATTGCCTTAGCGGTGGTATATGGTCTTGAAATCCATCAAATGGATGTGAAAATCACATTCCTAAATGGAGAATTAGAGAAAGAAATTTACATGGAACAACCCAAGGGTTTTGTGGTTCCAGGAAAAGAAAATAAGGCGTGTAAACTTCTTAAGTCACTTTATGGACAAAAACAAGCACCTACGCAATGATATGTAAAGTTTGACCAAACCATGTTGTCAAACGAATTCAAGATAAATGAATGTGATAAATGTGTTTATATTAAAGACACTCCAAATCACCACGTCATTGTGTGTTTATATGTGGATGATATGTTGATCATCAGTAGAGACATTTTAGACATAAATGCAATGAAATGAATGCTCGAGCGCAAGTTTGATATGAAAGACCTTGGAGTTGCAGATGTGATCTTAGGAATAAAAATCCATAGAACTCCACAAGGGTTGGCATTGTCACAGTATCATTATATCGAAAATGTACTTGACAAATTCAAGTATATGGAATTCGGTATTGCCAAGACTCCATTGGATGTGAGCTTTGCACTTCGAATGAATGAAGGTGAAAGTGACTCATAATTGGAGTACTCAAGAGTATTGGGATGTTTAATGTATATAATGAACTATACAAGACCATACATAGCATGCACTATTAGTAAACTGAGTCGATACACGAGTAATCCCAACAAAACTCACTGGATGACAATGAAAAGAGTTTTGTGGTATCTTAAATATACTCAAGACTATGCTTTGCATTATAGTAAATATCCCGCAGTACTCAAAGGATATAGTGATACAAATTGGATTACCGGTTCGAACGAAGTAAAATCCACAAGTGGATATCTATTTACTATCGGTGGAGGAACAGTCTCTTGGAAATCATCCTAACAGACTTGTATTGCTTGCTCTAAAATGGAATCTGAATTTATCGCATTAGATAAAGCCGGTGAAGAAGCAGAATAGCTCTAAAATATCTCGAAAGATATTCCTTATTGGCCCAAACCAGTGGCACTAGTATGTATACACTATGATAACCAAGCGACAATAGGTAGGGCAGAGAGCATGATGTACAACGGTAAATCTCATCACTTACGACAAAGACATAATACCGTTAGAAAACTTCTCTCTAGTGGAATTATCACTGTTGACTATGTAAAGTCAATGGATAATGTGTCGGATCCACTTATAAAAGGCCTATCTAGAGAAGGAGTGGAAATGATATCCAAGAGAATGTGTTTAAGGCCTAGGATAAGTCATCATGACGGTAACTCTACCTAGCGGACTGGAGATCCCAAGATCTAGGTTCAAGGAGATCAAACAAAGTTGTGACTGACAGGTTCAAAATTGTCAATATACCCAACCCATTCTCATGATGTAGATAATGGTTAGTAAACAAGGATAAGACTTAAGGTGAAAAGTTTTTTAATGATTATCTAAATTTGACAAATATGACCAAATAGTTTAATCTATAGGATTGAACATTTAGAAATCACCTATGTGAGGGCAAAGTGGAAGCCACTTCAAGGAGAATGTTAGTAAAGGCCTATTCTCTAAGCTCTCATGAAATCGGGATGTGTTCAGGCTGAAAAGAATAAAATTGTGAAAACCATAAATGGTAAAAGGCTGGTTGTGTGACATGTATTGTTTAGCTATACATTAAAGCTCGACGGTTCAAAGATATCAAATCTACCGATTGACCAAGTATATTCGATGCATGTCCACTACGGAAAGTTCAAAGGGAAACCCACTAATCCAGATGCCATCAGACTTTATTTAATGATCACATACTTGTCCGTAAAATTTTATAAAAAATAGTCATTCCCCATTCATGTGGGGGATTGTTCAGTTCAAAGTATATGAAAAGTTTGAATGGAAAATGGAGAAAACCAAGTGGAAGGAAAAATAGAGAAAAAAACACTAAAATGGAAAGGGTACTCTAAAATGGAAAGTCTACTATTTCTCCCACATTGGTGGGAGAATGTGACTTTTAAGTGTTTATGTTAAGAAACACTTATTCCACTTGGTAAGTGAGGCAAGAAATAAGAGATACCTCGTACCGTCGTCGTCGCTCGCTCAGGTCTACTTCAGATTTGGATTTGGATTTGTCAATGATCGATCGATGAGATCTATCTTTTTAGACAAAATTTATTTGACAGAAATTTAATCCGAAGGAAAAATAAAAATGCAGTAAATTTTTCTTTGTGTTTGATCCTCCAGTTATATGCATGCATGCAGTGTTTTGAACTGACGCTTCAGAAGGATGCACTGTTTCAAACTGATGCTTCGGAAGGAAGCAATCCTTCAATGAAATGACACACTGATTCATGAAATGGTTTGCCTGTTAGGAAAAGATGCAATCTTTGGACGAACAGACATGATTTTTCAGAAAAGGTCACACCTTTTAAGTGAACCATTGCCATTTTTCAGAAGAGGCATATGAAGGCTATATAAACCTTCTTTCATCCAAAGATTTAAAAATGATATTTTTTAAAATACAATCTCTCTTCTTGTCTTCAAAAACCATTCTGTGTAAAGAATCAAACTGTTGAGTGAGTTCGTTGAATCCAATAATTTGAGGTACCACTATTGTTCGGATTGAAGGCCATTTTATCCTGGGAGAAAGATTCCATAACCTTGGGTACAATGAAGAGAATTACTCCTTAAGGACACTCCTCCTTAAAAATTCTATTTCATCTCTTTTCTGAAAATTAACACACTTCTTAGATAGATTATTCATAATCTAGTGTTGAAGGTGTTAGATAACTTCATAAGTGTTCTTGTCTTACGCTTATCTATTTGCACTTAATAGAGGTCTGAATCTGAATGATTCAGACTTCAGACCATTAAGTGCATTTGTTTTTCATTAAGATTTTGGCTCTTAATAGGTCTGAATCATTCAGATCTAGAATCAAGTCTTAATAGGTCTGAAGAGGTATTCTGGTGTTGAATAATATTCACCGCCACTCTATTTATAATTACCAGTTACCACCTCTGTCACCGCCATCATTGTCAACCACCACCCACCACCACCAACCACCTCCATCATCGGCAATAAATATCGCTACCAACCACTATTGTCAACCGCTATCACACCTACTACCTTTATTACTCTAATTATATTTACCGCCGTCAACACCACCACCATCATCAACCAATACCGTCCAATCCCTACTATTGACCAACTCATCTATCACAACTAGCAATACCGCTAACTATCACTAATACATCATAACCTCCGCACATTCTTCGGCGACCACCACCATTATCACTAGTAACGCCACCTCTACAATTACTTCAATTACTATCATCGCTATAATTTATCTCTACTAACAACCAAATCCACCATCATAACTAACAACATCTCTAACTAGTATCAACACATCGTCAACCACCATGCGTTTATTTTTCAGCCATCACAGTCAATACCTCCAACTGCTAACATCAAGCAACATCACATCACAACCACCACCACCACTATCAACCGCCACCATCATAACAGTCACTACAATACTAACCATCACAACTATCACCACTAATATTACTAATCACTAACATCAATTATTATCACTAATCACTAACATCAATTATTATCACCGCAACCACCATTATAAAACATCTGCACTATCACTAACAAACATAAAAAAAAATTCAATCAATTAATATTTTTTGTTGTATTAAATTACATACTTTTTCTGATATATAATTAGTTTTTTTTAATTTGAATTGTATCTTTATTTTATTATATATGCAAATAATTTTTTTTTTGTACATTCAGATATTGAAAAAGAAACGATCTTAATTATTCAGTTTTCAGATCTAGAGACAACATCTTAATCATTCAGATGTGCATTTAGATTCAGACATCTAAATATTAAAAAAAAACAAATGCAGCGAACTAGACTTGAAGTTTGTGTTGCATGTATATAGATTCTTGTACCCGAATATATACAAAATAACAATCTTTCAGTGCTAAATACTTTTACAATGATAACAAACAACTTCCCTAAATCTTGAGTTCATTTTTACCAAGTGTAAATCAAAGAAAAAGCCACATCTGTATTATCTGTTTCCATCATAATTAATTTATATTATTAGCAATACAGATAATGAACGTAAAAAAGTTGATTGGCAACTAACCTAAGCACCCAAATTTAAAATCAAACAAAAGGAAATAAGTTGGAAAGAAGTCCTTATAAAGTTTGGGGACGAATTTTACAGCTTAAGATTTATGTACAAAAGAGTATAAAAGTGAATCAACAATTTGACATATTTCAATGGACTACTACTTTTAAAGCAAAAAAACACAAACGAAAAAAATCAACATGATATATATGAGGAGCCCATCGACTAGTAACACCAACAGTCACTTGATTTCAATCTAACGAAGTACATGGTATTCTTTCATAAAAAGAAGAGGTCTTTTCTTGATATGTTAAAAATGACAAGTAAAAATAGAAATATAATTAGAAAATTAGTGACAAGTAAACGTGAACAAAGAAAGTTTCATAATTTGACTAGATACAAAATTTAAGAAACAAGTAAGATTTTTGAATCTTGTGATTTAAGTTAAAGATGTGTATAATCCTTTGCATTTTATGGTGTTAAATTTGTTAGATACAATGTTGGAAAGTAACTTTAAAAGATTAATAGAAAATAAGAAAAAAACTCTCATGATATATTTTGACACATTGCGGTAAAAATATAGATATGTTATAAATGTACCACATATATAGTGAATGTCTACTTTACCATGTATAATGAATGTCTATTTTACCATATACAGTGTATGTTTATTTATGAAAAAAGTTAGAAACCCTAAGGTTAGTTTTCTCCTATAAATAATGAGGGTTTCCTTCATTGTAAGAAACTCCTCAAGAATCCCTCAAGAGAAATAAGAATTACTCTATACTCTTCTTCTTTATTATATATTAGTTTATAACACGTTATCAGCACGAGACTCTGCTAAAAGAGGTGAGAGTATAAATCTAAAGATAATTTTAAGGTTAGTAATTCCTTTATGTTATTTGTATTTTGCTACTAATGATATAATTATTATTGAATTTGTTGGATCTGAGGAAAAGTAATGGTTTGAAACCATTTATACTTTAAAATTTATTCCCGAAGAATAATATTGTTTAAAGGGATGATAAGATGTTGGGTTAAGTCCCATCGATTTATTGCCTAAGACGCCTTTATATGGATAAGACGTTGAGTTTGAATCTCAATGCACCATACTGATGATATTATGATGGCTAAGGCAAAATAATGGGTGCATGTTATCTCATTGATATGCTCTATTACATGAAATAAATTGTCACGCCCCTAGCCTAGCCTAGACAGGGTGGATAAGAACCGTATGAGCATCAACTATGTGACTGACATATATACTATGCGGAGGAGTTACAATTTACAAACAATGATAAAGGGCTATGTAAAACTCAATTCTATCTCATTGAACACTTATTTGATATAAACATATGGAACTATGACCACGTATGAGAACTTATCTCGATCTGCGAAGCCTCTAAGAGAAATTATAACTGTACTGGAGAAGGTAGCCGGGATCGAGGCCCTACATACCCAAACTATAACTAGAAATACGATTAAATGGTACTCAATGTTTAATATCCCCAGATAAGAGAGGAGTGCACCGACTGTTTTGCTGAATACGAACAAGTGCCTAGTATAGAAGTCTGCTCATCAATATACCTAATTCTGTATTTACAGAAATATAGTGACCCCGAACGTAGGGATGTTTGTACATATAAAATATGTACTAGTATGTAAAGTAGACAGAATAACAAGTAAACGTATAGGGATGCTCAATGAGTCAAATAATAGAATGAGCAGTTACAGACGACTGAATACTAGAACCTATTATATGAAACTATAACCTATGAAAGAACGGGTGACAAATACACCATATAAGACTAATACGTAGTATCTGCCTTATTAACTTATCATGTAACCACTTATGAGTAAATCATCGTTATTAAGGGCCTATTAATTTGCCTAAGTAATGTCCTGTGCCCACTTTTAATATAAATAATCATATAATAGCCCATCAAGAGCGTTCTATATAAAGTGTACCATATGTTTTGCTCAGATACTCCTGATGATTATGATTTTATACGTAGAACTGTAATCGCGGTCTGATACAGGGTACGCCCCTTCTTAGGGCTCACTATAAGAGTTTGCCCGCAGGCCAGGCCATATGTTTCATATATTGGCTCAAGTCAGGGGCACCCCAGCTGACTCCAAATGCAAATGATGTCACAAGGGTTGATACGCCACAATGTTTGGGCTTAATGTAATGGTATGGTCACAATTCTGTGCACAAAATTACGTCGCGCATGTTCCAAGAAAAACCTAATACCCTCCCTCGATAATGATAAACCTTTAACATATACTGCCTTATAGGCCAAAGTAAATTATAATGATGATTATTTAGCCAGTCAGATAGCATTCTATATACAACTAACTTCCTTAATATGATTCATCTATTTAAACGCTAGTCCTTGCATTATATCAACTTATAATGCATTGTTATGTGGTCAACTATACTAGTGCAGCTATGTTACGGCCATTTACTTTAATTTATAGCATGCGACACCTATACACAATAGGATTTCTAAGAATTTCTAATGAATACTAGTATTATCAGGCGTAACTCTATTGATACTTGGATTGACAAGAGAAACATGAATACTGTGACTTCAACATATAAATGCAGAAAGTGTGAAGGCGAGAAATTTCAAATGAAACGGATGTATAGATATTGGGGGCATATTAGGCATGTAGTTGTGGGTTAAAAATATAGGAAGTGAAGCTCTATTCATAAAATTTTATATTCATAAAGTTGTTTGCTTAGTAAAATTGAGTTAAGAGAATAACTTTCAGATTGTGTAATCAAGACAATTCATCTTGATGATGATGGTTTGCATTGAATGCCTTTGATTAATAGCTAAACCATTACTAATGAGAACAAAACTTCACGTGTTGGTCTGAAATATGATATGTTGCATACAATAGCACTTGCACGCCTTAGACCAATAAATTATGATTATTTCTTCCCTCTCAATTGGTTCAAGGTCAGGAACCAACTATTCCATCTAATAGTTAATGTGCAGTATACGATTAATGAATATACCATGATGCACAAAGATGGATTCCTTAAAGAATATAAGGATGAATGTTAGTTTTCCTAACATAAGGGGGAGATTATAAGTAGTTATTAAATAAGTTAGGAATTATCATCAAATCCTCATTCAAAAGTTAATTCAAGTCAAATGCTGGAAGCATCTGTTGACTCAAATTTAGTATCATATTTAAGCTACAAGTGCTCCCATTTTGCATTCTTAAAGGACAAAATCAACGCATGCATGAAGAATGGTAGACTAATCGGTTACAAATGAAATAATTCTTAAAAGGGATAGAAGCAACTAATCATAATAAGAAGGCAATGCGCTCCTAAAGATCCTATGGCATAACACTTCATGAAATCTTATGAGAGGTTTAGGTACATGAAAATAATGAAGTGATGAGATCTTAAAATATTATGTCACACTGTGAACTGATACGAAATGATACATCATCAAGATCTTTGATACAATATTGACGCAATATTGTAAAAGATTATGAGGATCTAAATTCTACATTTATTTAAGCATGCTGACGTAGAAATATTTATCAAGTGCTGTGAAAGGATGCATCTTGGTAAGATAAAACTTATTTGGTTTGCAGTCCAGATACTTGAAGATGTCACTCATGAAATGTTGAATTTTGTCACTTGACAAAATTTATTTGAAAACTTTTAAGGATTCAAAATGTTTGAAGCATATAAAAGTTTCTGGGAAACTTATTTATAATTCTTATATTGTATGAGCTTATAACTTCAAAACTATTGAAACTCTTGGAGAGTTTTCAAAAGCAATAAATTATTTGCTGAAATATGAAGTAGAGATAATACTCAATTACCCTCATGAACTATATCCAAAAAGGCTATGACACATCTCAACTTAAAGGGGGTCCTATTACCCCCATGAACTAATTAAAAGTGTAATTTTGACACCCTTAGTGCCTACGTGACACATATGTGGCACAACACACTGAAGTGCCCACGTAGGCACACGTGTGTGCCACGTAGGCACTAAGGGTGTCAAAATTATAATTTTAATTAGTTCAGGGGGGTAATAGGACCCCCTTTAAGTTGAAATGTGTCATAACCTTTTTGGGTATAGTTCAGGGGGTAATTGGGTATTTTCTGTAAGAAGTATACCAAATTGGATTGGTTATATATCTTAGTGCAATTGGTGTACTAATGTATCTTGTAAAATACTACAAGACCGAACATAGCCTTTCGCTCAATTTGTTAGCAAGGTATAGTTCTACTCCTATGAGGAGACATCGAAATAAGATCAAACATATGAGATTATTTATTTTAAAGATTGTAGTCTCGATCTTGTTGGTTATGCTGATGTTGGGTACTTATCTGACCCATATAAAGCTCGATCTCAAATAAGCTATATGTTCACATGTGGGGATACTATCATATCTTGGAGATATGCAAAACAGTCTATCTATCCATTTCATCATCGAACTATGCTGAGATAATAGCTATTTATGAAGCAAGCCAAGAATGTATATGGTTGAGGTCCATGATACGTTCTATTCAAGAAAAATGTGGTTTGAAATGTGACAATGTACCCATAATTTTATACGGAGATAATGCAACATACATAGCACGACTTAAGGGAGGATTCATAAAATGAGATAGAACGAAACGCACTTCATCAAGGCTTTTCTGGATACATAAGCTCCAAAAGAATGGTGATATTAACGTGCAACATATTCATTCAAGTGACAGTGTGGCTAACTTATTCATCAAGTCTCCTCCTGCTGCAACTTTCAAGAAGATGGTACACAAGATCGAGATGTAAAGGCTCAAGGATGTTCTTATTAGGGGGAGTTAATACGTGTTGTACTTTGTTTCCCTTACGAGGTTTTGTCCCTTGGGTTTTCCTCGTAAGGTTTTTAACGAGGCAGTATATATGTGTATTGTTAGAGATGTGAACTCTTTTTCTTTCACTAGATTTTTTTTCCACTGAGTATTTTCTAGTAAAGTTTTAACGAGACACATTATCTATCAATTAGACATTCAAGGGGGGAGTGTTATAAATGTACCATATATAGTGAACGTCTACTTTATCATATATAGTGAGTGTCTATTTTACCATATATAGTGTATGTCTTAGAAACTCAAAGGTTAGTTTTCCCCTACAAATAAAGGGGGTTTCCTTCATTGTAAGAAACTCCTCAAGAATCCCTCAAGAGAAATAAGAATTACTCTCTAATCTCTCTATTCTTCTTCTTTATTTTTTATTAGTTTATAGCAAGATAGAAGTTCAGCAAAGTAGTAAGTACTTCAATTATTTCGGCTTAGTTGGGCTCCAATGCGGGTACCGAATGGGAAATAAAAAAAGTACTTCAATTATTTGCAAATATTAATTCTGTATATTCTCAATTCGTTTCATAGTTTGTTTAGGATTGGGTTTAAGTAAATACCAATTGATTGTACAGTGTAAGTAAAAAATAGAGATAATATCCAATTACTCCCTGAACTATACCCAAAAAGGCTGTGACACACCTCAACATAAAAGGGGTCCTATTACCTTCCTGAACTAATTAAAAGTGTAATTTTGACACCCTTAGTGCCTACGTGGAACATACGTGGCACAACACCCTGAAGTGTCCACGTAGGGACACGTGTGTGCCACATAGGCACTAAGGGTGTCAAAATTACACTTTTAATTAGTTCGGAGAGGTAATAAGATCCCTTTTAAGTTAAGGTGTGTCAAAACCTTTTTGGGTATAGTTCAGGAGGGTAATTAGGAATTTTCTCTAAAAAGTACAAAAACAAAGAGTATTTGTTGCACTAGTTCTGTTTTCCTTATTCTTTTTGAATTTGGAGCAACTTTAAATTTTCCTTTTTGGATTTGGACTATACCCTCAACTCACAACAAATTAAACTACTTTTTTCATGAATCCATATTCATATATGAAAAGGAGATACCCAACACCTATGAACACTATTTTTTTTCCTTCATGAATCCATATTCTAATATGAAAAGGAGATACCAACATCTATATAACTAGGCGGCTTATGCCGTCCTATGCACGGTCCAATGTTGATTCTTAAAAATTATACGTTATGTATAATTCTATTATTTAGTTAAAATCTTTATTTGTTTGGTTAATAAATTCTAAGTTAGACATATATTATTATATTTAGATTGATGAAATTTTCATAACAATATTTTAGGTTATTCAAACTTTTGTGGCATTGATTGTCAATTATATTTTTTAAATAATATATTTTTTAAAATACTGTGATTTATAATATTTTTTCTTCTATTATACTAATTAGAAGTGACATAGTAAAATTATTATAACAAATAGAGATAATACCCAATTACCCCCCCGAACTATACCTGATAGAGCTGTAACACACCTCAACTTCAAGGGGGTCCTATTACCCACCTGAACTAATTAAAAGTTGAATTTTCACCTCCTTTGTGCTTATGTGGAACACATGTGTGCCTACGTGGACACTTCAATGTGTTGCGCCACATAAGCGCCACTTAGGCACTAAGGGGGTGAAAATTTCACTTTTAATTAGTTTGGGGGGGTAATGAGACCCCTTTGAAGTTGAGGTGTGTCACAGATTTTTCGGATATAGTTCGGAGGGGGAGGGGGGGGGGGTAATTGGGTATTTTCTCTAACAAATACTTGTGAAACGTTTTTAAGTGGTCCCATATAAGACGTAAAGTTAATTTAAAACAACAAAAAATAATTTATATTTTGTAAGTGGTCACATATAAGATATCAAGTTAATTTAAAACATCAAAAAATAATTTATCATTTTATGTCTATGTTATCTTTTTTATTAAATATTATTAATTTTTAATACATAAATGACTTAAGAAAACATCAAAAAATAATTTATTATTTTATGTCTATTTTATATATTTTTTATTCAATATTATTAATTTTTTAATATTTAAATAACTTATAATAATTAATTATAAGTGATATAATAAAATTACGGTTGAAACAGCTGAACCAGTCATGTCATAAATGTCTATTTTAATTTTTTTATTAAATATTTTTAATTTTTTAATACGTAAATGATTTATAATAATTAATTAGGAATAATATAGAAAAATTACAGTTGAAGCAAGTATGTCGATCATGAGCAGCCTGCTTCAGCTACTTCTTTGCCACTTATTATATGAGAACTAAGTCCATATTATAAAAATATTAGTATTAATGACCCATATATTTTTAATAATTAAATATTAATTATTTTTCAAGTAAAATAATAAATAAGTTAAAATTATTTTCCTACGAGTCTATATTACCTATAAATATGCCTTCAACTACGTAAGTCAGTCTGACATACACTTTGATAAGGCTAGAAAACTCTAGAATTATTTTCTTGTAATTTTTCCGCTGTGTTTGACTCTGTGTATATTGTTCCACCCTACATTCTTCTAACATCCAAAAAAAACTTTAGTTCTTGATTTTTAGTTAATATTTACAAACATGATCACCATGTCTATCATGCAAGAAATCATCGAGTTAACAGACGAGTTGGATGATAGACAAAACACTACAACAAACACAGCTACGCATATGATTCCAATAACCAATTATGATATTGGTTCTTGTTTTTATGATATTCAACAAAGTCCTGTGAAGCAGATGAAAGTGTGCCTTGTATTATTGCTCCTTTGTCGATTTGCCTGAAGAATGAATCCGTTGTAAATTCCCCCGCTATTATTCCAAGAGTAAATACATAATAGCCCTTTGATGTTGACTGAGATTTTTAAAAAAATACCTAAACTTTGAATTCGATCTATTACTCCACGATTCTTACTTAATCCGTTACAAATACATCATTTTTCGCTGAACCTCAGTCACAACAACAAAGAGAGTGAACACTCACACCAATCAGGTGCTGACACGTGTTAAATATATTTAATTTTATATTTGATTTATTTTTTAATAAATTTTTCTTTTTTATTTAATTTATTACCCCACCCCACCCCCTCTTCCCCCACCCCAACCTATCCAGCAACTCCCCCTCCCCCGCGTCCTGCAGTACCACCTACCCCCATGGTCTTCCTCATCCAGCACCCCTACCCCCACCCCGTCAATGTCTCTCCCTACCCCCTCCCCCACCCACGCACCATCATCACCACCACCACCAGCACTACCACTACCACCATCAAAACACACTCACCACCATCATGAAATTGAAACTCCATTTTTACACTTTTGAATTTTTCTTGAATTTCAACCACTTTAATTCAAATTTCATATCAGTTGCTTCTTCAAAATCAAAATTTAATTCCATTAAACATTCAAAAGTGATAAATGGAGCTTTAGTGATATGATTTAAAAAAAAAAGCTTCATTGGAGCTTTAATGGAGGAGCTATGAAGGAGCTTTAATGGTGTTGAGGATCTTTAATGGGTAGTTAAATGATATGATTAACTACAAAATGAAAAACTTTAATGATATGATTTAAAAAAAAAAAAAAGCTTCAATGAAGCTTTAATGGAGGATTTAATGGTGTTGAAGAAGAAATGGTTGGGGGGAGGAGAGAGGGGGTACGGGGTAATATTTAAAAAGAAAATATATTTTTTTAAAAAAAGAATATAAATTATATATTAAATTATTTACACGTGACAACTTTTAATTGGTCAAAAAATCAAATTTGAGGCCTTTCACGCGCCTGTGGTGCGTGTATACACACAGAGGTCCAAAATGGTGTATTTGCAACGGAATAAAAAAGATTCGTGAGGTAATAGGTCGAATTCAAAGTTTAGATGTCTTTTTAAAAATTTCGGACAAGATCAGTAGTGTAATTATGTATTTACTCTTATTTCCACTACAACCAGTTGTAAGCAATTCTGGAAACCTGGAGATTATGATGGTAATAAAGAGGGTGCATGTTATGATCAAATAGTTGGGATGGATCATGTGAGAGTTCACCCGAAATTCTTGCATTCGAATGCCACGAGTCATAAATGGGCATTGGGTACTAGACAATGCCATGGACGAGGTTTGCAATGGTGTTAGGTATGTCAATGTAGACGTGCTGAACAATAAGAAAGATGTTGGGAGTAAGATGTTTTTAGTTGAAGACAATGGCGGTGGAATGACACCTGATAGGAAGTCCCAGTGCATGTCTCTTGGATATTCCGCGAAAAGCAAATTAGCAAACACGATTGGACACTATTGAAACGATTTCAAAACGAGAAGTATGAGGCTAGGGGCTGATGTGATTGTATTTTAGCGAGGGAGAGATAGAGCAACGAGTATGTTGACACAGAGTGTAGAAATGTTATCGTATACTTTTTTAAGGAGCACGGGGAAAGAAGATATCGTTGTTCCTATGATCGATTTTGTTAAGAGGGGGGAGACGTGGGAGATGTTGGTTCGGTCTTCAGCTGATGATTGAGAAAGGAATTCAGAGACAAAAGTACAATGGTCTGCTTAAGAGAGCAAACAGGATCTCTTCCAGCAGTTTGAGTCATTGAAACTTAAAAACATTAAGAAAATGAAATTTATGAAATCATAAATAGTTTTTCAGAATTCAGTCTAAACACACAAATTTTAAAATGTAGTGGTACTCTGAATATACTCAACTTTAATCCTAAAAGAAAGAAATTGTCTAGTTTGACAAAAGCAGAAATGCCACTCAAAATTCTTGATTTCTCTAATCTTCTCTGCATCCAATCTCTCCTAGGCTTCTTAAGGATAAAAAAAAAAAATAACAACAAAAGCAAATTAATATATGGTTAAAGGTTTAAAGTCTCAATCTCCAAAACATGCTTTTGCCCACATTTATTTTTCCAGGGATCAAATTTTGAAGCTCCAACAGTATGTTCACTTCCAACAGTTGAAGCTTCAGCAACTACTCCAACGTCTCTTCCAGCATCTCCTCCATTCTCAGTATGTTTTTTTGTCAGCATGTTCCCGTACAAGATTTTGTAAACATGTGAACTTTATTATATCCCGAGCTATACCTTTGAGCTGTGGATTATTTTCCGCAGCAACTTCACCAAGTATGCCCAACCCTCCTTCTATCGCCATTAGTATAGTAAAGTTCAGTTTTTTTCATTGCAAGTGCCTCCACCTCCTCAGTTTTTGAGTCCTTTAGCCAATGTTTAAGGTTAGAAAAGGACAAGGTCAGGAAAGTCAGAAGTGCTGTGGCAAGATCGGTGATAATCCAAATAAACAGCCTCTTCACTAATTCAGAAACAAAATCTAATAGTTTTGGCATTATATTTTCCTTACAATATTTGGAAATCCATTTCGCTATCACACACAGAAGTTCCCGAATAGAAATGAGACGGGGTTTTAGTATCTTATCTGACAAAGACTGATTTAGATCTGCGCCGGGTGGAGTTTGATTTTGCTCAACTGATGGAGATTTTTCTATTTTAATGGTAGCGATGGCTAAAGGGTATGGTGGCTTAATCGATTCAATGCGTTTGCCTCCATTTTGTTCTGAAACAGAACCAAAGAACCTGAGATTGAACTTGGTTCATACAGTTTCCTCCCTCAATGGGATAGCCAGAGCCGAGTTTTCACTGATAACTCTACATCTTGAACTCTCTTTATTCCTGTTTCTAGAAACATGGGAAAAACAATGACTCAATAGACGTAATACGATCACCATTACCTCGTTTGGGTAGTATGCCAAAACAACTCTTTTTCCAAATTATTTTATCAAATATCCAAAAGTTTTAAAACATTGGTCAAATATCTACGTAATTTCACCTCACCGTCAACTTTTTCAACTTAATAATTTCAGCTTCAACTTTTATAATAATTCACTTTAACACAATATTTTCAACTTAATAAATTCATCCACAAGTTTTTAATAATATACTTCAACCCACTTCATCATCCACCATTATATATACAAAAATATCTAGGTTTTTCAAAAATATTAAAAAAAGAAATTCCAAAAGCTAAAAATAGAAGGTGGTTATTTTTTCCTTCAAAAATCTCCGATTTCGGCTACTTTTTCGATGTTATTTTTCGGCAATTAGCTGCAAATCAGTCCACAAACATCATAAGTTTGTCCATTGCATCCATTGTTACCCCATTTGGTTCCTATCTTCTCAAACACACTTTTCACCATTGTTAAAAAGTTTTAAATCACTCACATTACTCAAAACCACTTTAGAAAGTGCATTACAGCATCTCAGGCGACTCCAAGTTCATTTTTCTATTCCATAAACCCAATAATCATTGATTAGAAGCAATATTTGCAATTTCAAATTTTTGTACGGATTTTTGCGCAGTCATCGACCCGTCATCGTCATTCATAGACTGTGCATATAACCCGACATAAACCGTAAGCATAATCTACCGTCGACCAAAGCTTAATGCTATGATGTTTATTGCAGAATTTGTTCTGGTTTTTGGTGATTTCATGGGAGAATGGGTGGAGACTCCTAAATGTTGGAAATGGAGATCATTTATCAAGGTGATAATTCCCATTCCTGTTCGCCGCAATAGTTCTTATGATGAATTCATTGCAAGAGTAATGTAGAGCAGGGATCTAGATTGCGCGTTGAGCGACGTAGTTATTAGTTATCTAATGCATTCGAGGGAAAAGGTGAATCCTACGATCATAAATAGCGATGTACGTGTGCTGACGTATATAATGGATGCTGATCCTGATGGCTTTAGGCCTATTTTGAGGATAAATGTGGTTGAGAGGTCCTTTGAAGGATCGCTGAACTCATCAGCACCTCCACCGCGGCGCTCGATAGTCGACAATGATTTGATCGACGATGATTTGAATGATTACGAGAACGGTGGCGATCATCCAATTAATATGGAAGATGATTCTATGCATATGAAAGACTTTTCATCGGACTCGCAAGATGATGAAGAAGACCGTGGAACGGCATCACAACTAGGACACTTCTTCTCCGATGGAATCAATTTTTGTTGTGGTCAAACATTCGCCGATAAGAAAGACCTAAAAATGCTACTAAACGCAGCATCGACGAGGCATTCTTTTGATTATTATATGGAGAAGAGCTGCATGAAATTGATTAAGGCAAAATGCTTATCTCGTTGTTGTGGCTGGTTGTTGCGGGCAAAAAAGTATGAAACCTCGAACATATTTTGCATATACAAGTATGTCGGGTTGCACACATGCGGTGTTGAACACGCCACCCGCAGGTACAAGAAAGTCTCATCCGAATTGATTGCTTCAGTATGCGTAAATCATTTTCGGGATGGTAAGGGTCCAAGCATAAGGGAAATTCAAAGGATTGTGTTTAAGGAGTTGCGTTACAACGCAAGCTATTGGATGTGTTGGAAAGGAAGTGTAATTGCGAAGAACATCATTTGCGGGACACTAGAGCACGAATATGCTTGCTTGTCGGCTTTTTTCCACATGGTGAAGTTATTGAATCCCGGGTCTTCTTACTCTATCATGGTTAACCGGATGGATAGATCATTCGTTTACTACTTCTTAGCATTTAAAGCTTGCATACGGGGACATGCCCACATGAGAAAGGTAATTGCCATTGATGACACATATTTGTATGGAAAGTACAGGGGCGTTATTTTGAGTGCCGTTGCACAGGACACTGAAAATCATATCTTTTCGATTGCCTTTTGTGTCGTCGATAAAGAAAACGATGCTTCTTGGACCTTCTTCTTCTAGAAGCTGAAGTCCATCGTAGAAGATGAACCTGATCTATGTTTCATCTCCGACAGGCACATTAGCATCGTCAATGCCTTCTCCCGTGTATATAATCGTGCACATCACGAACTTTGCATGAGGCACCTTACTGAAAATCTTTGCGTAGATCAACACTGTGGAGAACATCTTTATCTATTCTACGCCGCAGCAAAGGTTTATTCCTTTGATGAGTTTAGTGATAATTTTACGGAATTGAAGAGTAAGTGCCCCCAGGCAGCACATGTCCTTGAAAATATGCTTGGTTTTGAAAAATGGAGTAGAGCATACTTTCCGGGCAATAGGTACGACGTGATGACCACAAACATCATCAAGTTGCTCAACTCAATTTTAATGGATGAACGAGAGTACCCCGTGTCGTACCTATTCAATTCAATTGCTAGAAAATTTGGTGCAAAGTTTAGGGAGCGGGATGCCTTTGTCAATGGTAAAAAGAACATATTTGTGCCTTATGCGGAAATGATCCTAAGGGATAATAAGAGCGCGAGCGATTCCTTGTATGTGAGTAATCCAAACGGGGTTCTCGACCAGTACACGGTGTTCGGCAAAGGCGTCACTGCCAAGGTCAATCTCTTGAAGAGGAGTTGTTCTTGTCGGAAATTTGACTTGGTGAAAATATCATATGAACATTCGATGGCAGCTTTGCGAGCAATGTATGGTGATGGCGAAGGTTATGGTAACTCTATCTACGACTACTCTTCGCCAATTTATAAAGCTGAAATTTACCTCCTTACATACTCGAAAGCAATTAACGATGTCACTCCGGAGGCCGAATGGACTGTGCCACAGGAATTGCTAGACACTAAAATTTCTCCACCCCCTACGATCCCAAACTCGGAAGGAAGAAATTCAAACGCACTAAGGACGTCGGTGAGACACTCAAGTCCAAAAGAAGGAATAGATGTTCAATATGCAAGAAATCCAGGCACAAAAGAACCACGTGTAGAATAACCATCAATTCATAAATAGGCTTTTTTTTCAACTTCGGTTGTAAATCTATTGTTTTGGTGGCTAAATGTGCATTTATGTAGATTTTAACCTTCAGTTATAATAGACCTATATCGTTGTCTACAGTAGGCTACGTAACGTCTATGGTGTATATTTCTTAAGTTCTACAAAATATTATGTATTGGTTATATTATTCCTTATCTAACACGCTATCTTGGTCATTTTCCCGCCTTATCTCTCCAATCGATGCACTGAATCATTATTTTCCTTGTTTCCCATTCCCATTTAATGAAAAGATGCAAAAAATATCTGTTCAAGAGAAAAATTGTTGGTATACGCAAACCAAGAGTTTTCTCTTCTCAAACACGTCGACTGGCCATTGGGTGGACATATGAAAGGACGCCATCTATAGGTCTATAAGTACAGGGCCTATTTCTACATAATCCTTCACTTTTCCCTAAATCCAAAATATTAGAAACCTTCTTCTTCTTCTTCACCCAAAACTGAAATCATGCCTGGTCGTAGAATTGCCCTTCGCCGAATCAGACGAGTCCCCCCTCGTCACTATGTCTGCTGCTTCTTCGAAATGACTTTGACCGTTTTTTCCATGGCCTAGGAGAAGATCGACAGTACTTGGAGCGTGAGCTCCGCTGAATTGCTCATTTCCTCAGAGCAATTCTGGAGTGCCTTGGAATGGACGGCAACGACTACATCACCCCCCACCATCCCCATAATTTAGTTTACTTTGTTATTTTAGTTTATGTTTTTAATTTTTTTTGGTTTGTTCATTGCTGAAGAAACTTTCTTATAGGATCTTGTTAGAAGAAAGCTTCTTCTATTTTTCCCTTTTTGCTGTAAATATTATTATGTAATGCAATGAACAAGTTTAATATAAGTATGTTTCAGTTTGTTTTAATATTGTGTTTACCATCTTTGTTGTGATCTTTTGTTTTTTTTATGTGGTGGTTATTCTTCTGTACAGACAAAAACTCGAATCAAATATGTATGCCTTTTTCAAATTACAGTTCTGTAGCTTAGCTTGAATAATTTCCGAAAGAGTAAAAATATATAGTCTATCATCAATCGTATACTCAGTCCTTCCTCGACTGGACTTATCAGTCGATCGTAGACCATGTGAATCGATGGGTCATCGGTTAAATTAAAACAGATAATAACATATTTTGGATCTGGTGGAAGAAAATAATTTAATTAAAAAAGATTTAAACAGATTATCACGTGTTTTGTGGCTGGTGGAAGAAAATAATTAAACTAAAATGATTTAAATAAATAATTACATGTTTTTTAAATAGATAATCACATGTTTTGTGGTTGGTGGAAGAAAATAATTAAATTAAAAATAATTTAAATAGATAATGACATGTTTTGGGGCTAGTGGAAGAAAGTAATTTAATTAAAGACGATTTAAATAAATAATCTTGCAGTGGTGGTGACACTTAATATCCCGTCGTAGATCATGACCTATGTTAGCCATCAATTAGTCTGGTCTACCATAGACTTATACCTTTAGTAGTGCATCTATTGATATCATGATTTTGCGTAGACCACGATGATCTATGTACACTGTTATAGACCATCACTTGGATGTAGTTAAAAAATAAATTAATTAAAAATAAATGTAGTGTAAATTTCTGCGCATGTGAAGGAGTGTGAACAAGTCACATAATCATATTAGAGCTTAAACAAATTGGGGGGGGGGGGGAATTAAGGAGTGTGTGGATGGGTAGTGGTTGAATGTTCAATATTGTAAGAGTAATGTTTGTCAAAGCACAAGTATGTTTTGAGGATATGTATTGTATTTGATGACTACACATTCCACTTACTCCTTCCATCACCACCCCTAAATCAAAAGAGTATGTGGAATTGATAGTGGTAGAACAATCATCATCCTCAACACATATTTGTGCTTTGACAAACATTACTCATAAAATATCGAACATTCAACCACTACTCATCCACACACTCCTTAATTCACCCCTTCTAATTTATTTAAGCTCTAATATGATTATGTGACTTGTTTACACTCCACATGTGTAGAAATCCACACTACATTTATTTTTAATTTATTTATTCATTTTTTAACTACATTCAAGTGATAGTCTAGAACATTGTACATAGATCACCGTGGTCTACGCATAATCATGAAATCAATCGATGCACTACTAAAGGTGTAAGTCTACGGTAGACCAGACTAATAGATGGCTGACATAGGTCATGATCTACGACGGTCTATTAAGTTCCCCCACCACTCCAAGATTATCTATTTAAATTCTTTTTAATTAAATTACTTTCTTCCATCAGCCCCAAAATATGTCATTATCTATTTAAATTATTTTTAATTTAATTATTTCTTCCACCAGCCACAAAATATGCGATTATCTATTTAAATTATTTTTAATTTATTTATTTATTTTTTAACTACATCCAAGTGATGGTCTATAGAAGTGTACATAGATCACCGTAGTTTATGCATAACCAGGATATCAATCGATGCACTACTAAAGGTGTAAGTCTATGGTAGACCAAAAAAATCGATGACTGATATAGGTCATGATCTACGATGGTCTATTAAGTGTCACCACCAGTTCAAAAAAGAAAAATTACTTTTTCAATGGTAATAAACGACTACTTTTTGTAAGCCATCAGTGTTAACACTTCGTTTTTACTTCATATATAAGGTGTCCATCCCTTATTATTTTATTTCATTCACTTTATTTTGTTTTTAAAAATTCTACAATGTCGCAAGGATCTCAAACATCCAATTTTAAAAATACTCTAATTTTTCATTGTGGGAATGTGGCTGTCTTGAGGACGTCACGAACGGATTCAAATCCAGGTTGCAAATTGTATAATTGTGCAATTGCGAAAGTGAGCTCTGTGTTTTTTTTTTTAAAAAAAAATTAAGTTAATCATTATGTAATTAATATTTTTTTCCTAGGATAATGGTGCATGCTCATTTTTTAAATGGCTTGATGAGCTATCTCCTACAACCAGTTCATCAACGTTGAGTCCGGGACTTGAGACATCAAATTTTCAAGGCTTGACAAAATTTAATCTACTACAAAGACTCTAACAATGTGAAAAAAATAAAGATTTTCTCATGACTTTGTTCAAAGAAGCCGAACAACAGGGGGATCACTTTAAACTATTGCTATATGACACCCAAATAGAGAGGGATCAATTAAAACAAAAACTAATTTTGGCCAAAGAAAGGGAGAATGTCCTAAAAATGATGTTATGTGCAATGATTCTAGTATTAGTTCTTAGGAAAAGTGTAACCTGGATGTAGTGATATTGAATAAATATTAATAGCTCTATTTTTTTAATAATGTTAACACTATTTATGATAGAATCATAGTCTATTAAACAACACATCAACTTAAATTCGACCACCAGGGTAATGATAGATTATGCATACGGTATATGAAATATTAAGTATGCATTCTATGATATCAAGCATACAATGTACCAACTATGACCACACCATGCATAGTTAAATTCCATGCCACAAATCAGTTTGACAGAAACAGATTCAGTGCAGAATCATAACAAGTTTCATAAAATAAAAGAATAATTGTCATATCCTACCACTAGATCCTACCACCTTCATATTTGTGAAATAAAAAAAATTTATCATATCATAACAACCATGATTCAACAACACATTACACGGCTTAGGATTCAAATTTCTTTTTCCCTAAGTTCCTCATCAACATAAGTGTTACTGTTGATTTTATCAACAATGTCTATGCCCACATCTTTTTGGTCAGCTTCAGCTTCTTTTTCCTCAACAATTGCAGCTGCTTCTTCATTCTCACCTTCTTCTCCTTCCTTTTTAGCATGTGCAGTAGTTGGTGCTTCTTCAGTTTCCTTTTCTTCCACACCTTCTTCTCTTTCTTCACCTGCAACAGTTGTTTCTTCCTCAGCTTCTTCTTTTCGTTCACCTGCTACTTCTTTCTCAACTTCTTCTTTGTCAGTTTCTTCTTCAACAGTTTTTTTTCCTCGCCTTCTTGTTCATCTGCTGCCGCTTCTTCTTCTGCTTCTGCAGCTACTACTTTTCCACCTTCTTCTTGGCTCTTATCTTCTTCATCATTATTATCTTCTTCTTTTTCCTCTTCTACCATTACAATGGACAACTCATCCATTTTACTCTTTTTTTCTCCTTCTTCATTCGTCTACGATTCACGAAGGTCCACATGTACTGTATCATCATATTACAAAGTGTTACTAATATTTAAAGCTAAAAATTCATTGACAACATCAATTTTTGAATGAAGTTACCTAGCTCGTGTTGTCGCTCATCCTTTTTCTTTTTCTTCATTCTTTTCTCTCTGATATAGGCAACAATATCCAACACCACTTTCTCGAGCGCAACAACACGCTTATGAAGATCCCCGGGGGATAAGTTTCCCGCTGCATCTTCGAAGGTGCTCGGAGAATCATCATCACCAATGCGTACTCTAACGGGGTTACCACCCAAATCCCCGTCATCATCACTGTCCTCATTTAAAGTAAGGACAATTACCCCTTATAACTCTTTCTTCAAGCCATCGAGGACATTATTCTTCACCTCATCCGTATATGACTCAAATGTAATCATGTAATCCATCTTCGTCTCATGAACAATAGGGATGATGTACGGGTGCACGTTCTACAAAATATCAATTAACAATTATATAACATTCTATATAACGGTAGTATTATTGCATAATCGAAAATAAGCTCATACCTCGGTAACTTTTCCTTTATACTTGAATAGGTCGCCTTCGATTATCTTGTCACTTTTTATAGTGTGCCATTTGAGGATGCGAGGAATGGGAAAGGGCTCATCCATTGATTTTTCAGAAAATTCTCTAAGATGAGGAAAGGCCTCATAGATCCAAATCTGTAAGCAGTACAACAGTGAAAAAAATAACCCAAAGTCTATGACAGAGTATAAATAAAATGAGAATCTAGGATAAACTTACTGAAGGGTTTATGGTAGATACCATGAATGCCCAGGGAAATCCGAATAGAGCATAGGATGCCTTCTGCTTTTCATCAAATACTTCCTTCTGCTTCTTCAGGTCACTTTTCTTCTTTAGTTAGTCCATGGTCATTTTAAATGTCTCTTTCCCTCATGGATACTTCTCGAAGAAACTTAACGAATCAACCATTCGAATCAATTTTGTGTCTACAACCTTCATCGAATCTTTTGCAAGCAACATGGTGTGCAAGAACCATAGTAGACAACACTTGAACTTCTGGTCCTCGTTCAGCTTATTCCCTCTGATTAAGTGTAAAAAGTTAGCCGCCATGATGTTTTTTGTTTTTCGTCACCTTAAAACAAAAATTATCCCCCTTTTCTAACGCCTTCTTCATTTTTTATTCACTGGGGTATGATGAACAGTTCAGCCCTGTGATCAAACAAAACTCTTTCAAGCCAAAACAAGCAGGTTTGTTGTTAACGTAAAACCACATCTCATGACACATCTTATCGATCCTGACACATTGCAACAACAAATAATGGATCAACTGCCCATTGAACTTGAGATTTTTTGGAAGGTTTCTCAGGTGTCTAAAACAGGACCGCTTGAATCTTTTCTTCAATTCTTGATCGACAAGAACTTGCTTAAATTCTCGATAAGTAGCCATTCTTGATCTAACCAATATTTTTGTCGGGAAAGATCCAACCTCGTTAATTATCGTTAGAAGGTCATACCGCTCCATGAAAATGCACCTTGAAATATATGGCACAGACAAGGAATTATTATCCCCATCATCACTATTACTCCCACTTCCCTCGCTCTCTTCACTGTCATCACTAACACTCTGCTTGGCAACATCTTCACTAGAATCGACGTAGTCGCTTATCTCCTTTAACTTTGAATTTGATTCGGACACCGACTCTTCAATTTTCTTCCTTTTTGAGATATTTCCAACTGCCTTAACTCTTCTTCTTCTACTGCTACCAGCGGTACCGGCTTTGTTTTAGGAATGATATTTTTTTTACCCATTTTCAACACAATTTGCACCTGAAGAACAAATTTCCCATTTTCAGTTCATAGACCATAAGTTTATCAACAGAAATAACTCAATGCTCAAATGAAAACCCCCAAAAGTTAACAAACACCCCACCATTAAACAGTTCACTACACAAACATACAATAACTGAACCAAAATCCAACATGCAATATCAAAAAACAACAATTGCTAAAAATCAAACTAGTGCACCTAATCAAACTAATTAGCTATAAATAGTTCAATTTTCACTATTTTAGCAATCATGTTTTAAAAGAATTTCATAGTCTTAAAATTGATTTCAATCTAGGGCATTCTCATTTCATAGACCATGGGTCGACGGATAGACCATGTGTCTACGGACAGAAACAGGTCGTTGTTCAATTCAAAATGCCAAAATAACTCTTCAAACAACAATTATCCCCACCATTCAACACTTCGTTGCTAAAAAAATCACAACTAAATCAAAACACCAAATTCGAAAGAAAAATTCCTACATCACTACGAATCGATTAGCAAATAAATCAATTTAAATGGATCTAGAAATGATCGAAACTTGATTTTAAGTAACCTTGTGAAGTAACAACGACCCCTTAGCAGCTGGAGAAGAAGACGAAATGAAAATGACATTTTTGGGATAAGTAGTTTCAAAAGCAGGAGTTGGGAATTGAAGAGGAGAGAGAAGGTTTTTTTTTAAATATTGAAATAAGTGGAGGTTGTTAGGTGTATTATAATAAATTCGTAAAAATGATGAATTGGTCCCTTGGCCCACGCGTGGGCCCCACCTTTTCCACTTTTTACACCCTAAACCTAAAATATAAATCAAAAAGAAATTAAGTGGGTATTTGAAAAATTAGTTTTGGAGGGTTACTTCTTTGTCAATTATTCCTGGGTTTCTAAGGGTTTCAAGATTTAGTATATATGTTTAGGGTTTGTGGCTTATTGCACATTTTATACTAAATCTTAAGGGGGAAAAAACCCTATTGGGTCTCTAGGGTTTCTGTTTTGTACGTATATGTTTAAGCGTTTGTCTAAAATAATATTTCATTTCATAATTTACATTAAGCATGAGAAACACCTGAAAGTCTTTGTTAATGGATCCAAAATAACTTACAGAATAATTCAAAACAAAAATTCTCATAGTTTAAATAATTATATCTTAATTGACACCGATTGATGGTCATGATTCAAAACTTTTTTATTGGAACATGATTATTTCTTGAAATTAATATTTTTTGTATCAGCCAACCAACTATACGTCTCACTATTCAAATACAATGCAGTAATTCAAGCACATACAATTCTATCAAAATAAAATAAAATGAATCATTTTTAATAATATCATACCAAAGACAAAAAAAGGTCAAAAGAAAGAAAATTTCCGAAACAGTACATGATTTTTTGCTCAAAATCTCCTCCTCCAAAGTGGGTTGTATTGATTCATAATCTTCAAAACCTCGAAAACATATGAAAATAAAAAAACTAAAATGTTTTTCTCTTTTTCTTGGACTTTATTGAATTACTGAATGAAAGTAAAGATAATTGATGTGTGTGAATCATGATCTAAGAAATATGTCACCTTTCATCTCTAGCTTTATTATATTGATGGATTAGGTGGAAGATCACATAAATACATATTAAGATATCTAATAAAAAAGAAAATTTTAGTGAAAGAAAATTTTAGTGAAAGATGAAAAGTGGATTAATTGAATCTAATGACTTTTGCGCTATTAAAATAAAATAATTAAAGAAAAACATATATAAATCCCTGAATCTTTAAGTGATATTATATTTTATCCCAACTTTTTAGTTAATTACATCTTATCTCGATATTTTGAAATCATGATACATATGTTGTAAGGTGATACATATAGAAAGTGATACATGTAAAACAGAATAAATATTTATTTTATGAAGTAACAGATTTTGTTTTACTCTGCAGAGCAAATCACGTTCAATCTGTTACAAGCTGAAAATCCACAATTTCCTTCGTCCACGTTTCAAATTTGTATCAAACCAAATTTTCTGAAGCAATCCAGATTACAAGCTCAATCGTTTTGATTTTTTTTTTAAAATCTTCGTTCTTCCTTCTTCATTTTCCGATTAACCTCAATGGAGTTCATGACTATCTCATTGCATCATTTTGGGGTCTGGATTCAGAGACTAGGTATGATAACTATCGGGTCGACGGTATTGTAATTCATGAAAAAACTTCATACTGAGATTTAATGGATGTTATATCAATTCAATTGAAAATTGATGTATCTCTAAAAAAATTCATGCCAAATACGTTGTTCAAGGCAATCAGTGTTGGAGATTCATAATGATATGACTGTGAAACTTTTTCTTCATATTTTGAAACATGAACCTAGATTCAAAAAGTATCCATTGTGTATTACAACAAGTGCTATTGTAATCGATAGTGATGATTTTGACATTGATGATATGGCAATTGAGTGTAATGATATTGTTGAGTCGTCTACACTTGCAGTAGCTGTAGTTGGTAACGTTGAATCTCTATCAGTTGCTGATATGGGGGGTGAAAAACTAATAATCTAACGCTATAACAGTGTTGTCAAGGTGAAACAAAAGTATATAAACAAAACAACTCTTGTATCGGTAATGCATAACTATGCAATCAAGCACAAGTTCAATTTCAGAGCTGAGAGATCTAACAAACAGAGGTTTGATTTTAGTTGTTCATCATCAATTTCTGATTTAATTTCTAATTGATACATCTGAAAATTATAGTGATACATTTTTCATAAATTACACAAAATTGTTGATTTTAATTTTTGCAAGTTATGTTTTGTTAAATTTTTATAAAAGGGGATCTATATATTGTGTATTGTTGTGTGTGATTCATATATTTATTTACTCACTATGCATTGTGTTTTCTTGATAAAGCGTAACAAAATTTGAGATTTTATAGTGTAAATGTGATTCATATGAATGATATATATGATATTATTATATGTGTATTATGGTGATTCATATGGTAGATGGAGTATTTTTTTCATTAAAAAGGGTGATACATTTAGTTACAGTCTGTTATACATGTAAATTCTTTGTGAAACATCTAGTTGTACTTCACATTGATATTAAAATGTTTAATGTATATAAAATCTGTAGCATACATGGAAAAATATGACTATTCTCTAAATTTCTGATTATTATTAAATAGTGTGACATAGTGTAAAAGTATGAGATACGTATATACCTAATGTGATACATTTAATAACAGATTAACAGATATTCATATTTGTGATACATTTTATTGGTTTTTCTTTTAGTTATGTGTTGATGTGCAAATCTCTGGAATGTAGTTGCTTATTCAAGGCCTCATGTAAGCTTGGTTCTGATACTTTCGTAGTACTTTATTTCAATGATGAGCATACCTGTCCGTTAATGGACATAGTTTTTGATCAGTAGCATGAAACAATTGCTTTTGTAGCTGGAATAACGGCTCCAAATTTGTTAAACCATAAAAGAATAATCACACCAAGTGACATTATTAAAGATATAAAATAAAAACTTGGTTTGAACATAGATTACATGAAGACATGGTGTGCTAAAGAACATGCTTTAAAGATATTGAGAGGATGATCAAAAGATGAATACAAGAAAATGCCTACCTACATATACATGTTGAATTCTATTTACCCCAATTCAATTATAAGGATGCATAAGTCTCTCGATAATCAGTTCTTGTATCTATTCACAGCACTGTATCTATTTATTAGGAGATTTGAATATTGTAAGCCTATTGTGGTAGTAGACGGTAGTCATATAATTGGACCTTATAAGGGAACATTCATTTTAACTAGCACACTTGATGGAGCAAGTATTGTACGTAGTAATTCTTTAGTATTTTTGGTATCAAAATGCTGCTAATTGTTATATAAATGAGACATAATGTTTGGTTGATGTTATGTATCAGATCATATATTTTTGCTTGCGTATGGGGTTGTAGATTCTGAGAATGATTCATCATGGACATGGTTTTTCAGTAATTTAAGTGTTTTTATGGTGAGCGCAATAATATGTGTGTTGTCTCTGGTAGACATGAAAGCATAATCAAGACAGTTAGTGTGGTCTATCCATCCATACCATATTTTGCATGTGTTTGGTATCTTTGAAATAATGTCTGCACGAATTATAGAAAGAGTAAGGACAAGCAGACCAACAAGTTTTTTGTCATGATTTAAGCGTACAAGTTGGATAATTTTGATGAGCTTATGTGTAAAGTGGAAAATATGTACAATAGAGTAAAGGTATATCTCAAAATTATTGGATATGAAAAGTGTTCACGAGTTCATACTCCAATAAATAGGAAAAGGATGATGACTTTCAACATTGCAGAATGTATCAACTCTCATCTTGTTGAGGCACGTGAATTGTCAATTTTAGATTTTCTTGAACAAGTCAAAATCTTATTTGGTGTGTGGAACCGATAAAATAGAGATCGGTTTAGCTTTCTTTCTAAAAGCTCATTGGGAGACAGGTTTCAACAAATTCTTCAATTGAACGAGGCAAAGTCATCATGTATGATGGTAATTTATGAACTATTTATTATACTATAACTAAGTTATTTTTCAGTGAATTTTATTTTTTCTAATACCAGATGTATCAAAGTGATACAAAAGTGATACATCTGGAAATCATATGTATCATTTTGATACATCTGTAAAAATATGCCACCACTTGAAAACTGATTATTTATATATAAATATTCTGTAATATTTTTGATTCCCATACTACGCTAACTAACGTAACTCTATATTTAAAAAAAATTCAGGTTAGGAAATCAACTAACTACATTTACAGTGTGTATGAAGAAAGAAGAAAATACATAGTTCGGTTGGATAATAGAACATGCAACTGTGGTAGATTTCAGCTTAATGAGATACTATGTTCGTACGTTATTGTTGTTTTGAAAAGCAAACATGTAAAAGAAATGAAGCCATACTGTTCTGATTACTACAAGAAAAAGACACTAGTTAAGACTTATGAAATTCCACCGTGTCCAATGCCCGATGAACAAGATTGACATGTATCACCGGAGATGTTAGAGGATGTGATTTTACCTTCAAAATATAAAGACCACTAGGAAGACCTAAGAAATGAAGACAAAAGAAAAGTAGCAAAAATTTTTCATCAACCTCAAATCGTTGTGGAAAGTGTGGGCATGAAGACCATAACAGACGCACTTGCAACTACTTTTCAATAGAGATGTGATATTTTTATTTGAAGTGAAATCAGAATTATTTACTTAGTAAAATATTTTGAATTCAATAATTTGAGTTAAATTTTCAAAAATTTATTTCATGAAATATTGTGTTTACAGTGGAAGCAGAAATGTTTTTTAAGATCAATGTTTATAATTCATTAGAACTCTTCTCAGATGCAGATATGTGCGAGTACATGACAGTTATGTCATTCATATTAGTGATCCCTGTTCTATTGTTAAGAGTTTTTAACAGATCTTGAATGTTAGTGATACACTTTCATAAAATTGTTACAAAGTGATATATAAGAAAAATTTCATGAATGTAATATGATTCAAATATACCGTTCATGATAGTTATGTTATTCATATTAGTAATCCCTGTTATATTGTTAAGAGATTTTGACAAATCTGTAATTTTAGTGATACATTTCCATCAAATTATTACAAAGTGATACTTATTAAAAATTTTATGAATGTTATATGATTCATCATCTGTACATGAAATTCATATGATTCATATTAGTAATGCCTGATTCAGTTTTAATACATTTTAACACAACTGGAATGTTGGTGATTTATTTTCAACATATTGTTTGTAAGTGATACATATTAAAAATTATATGATTCATATTAAGCGTTCATGAAAGTTATGTGATTCATATTAGTAATGCATGATTCATTATTAAGGCATTTTAACACAACTGTAATGTTGGTAATACATTTTCAACATATTGTTTGCTAGTGATACATATTAAAATATTTATGAATGTTATATGATTCATATTAAGCGTTCGTGAAATTCATGTGATTCATATGACTTTTGCTTGATTCATTGTTAAGGCATTTTAACATAAATGTTATTTCAGTTAAACTCCTTAACTTAGTTGATAAAAAAATAATCAGCTATATATGTATTTCACAAAGGTTCCATTAATAATTCTTTGTAGTTTATATGAATGAAATATATGTATCAAACACATAATAAACAATTACAAGAACACTCATAACATAAAAAATAAAATAATACGGCCGAACAACATGGAAACACTTCATTTCATAAGCTAAAATATCATGACATTAACCACAAAATACTTAATACTTAGTACATAAAACTGGTAGTTTTGAAATATCCAGAATTCCCCAAACATAAGAAACCACAATCCTTTTGTCAAACAACAAATACTAGACAGCTACAGCTCGACATCTATTATCTCTATATCCTTAGATGGAATGAAGATGCGTTTAGGCCTAAGTGGATCCTGATTGTCACTAACATATCCATTAGATGCCTTGTTCACACCATATTCCCATAAAAATTATGCGTATCTGATATGATGCATTTTTGGATCAAAATCTGAAGAAGGCATTTGATGCCCATCAGTTAAATATTCCGTAACAAACAAACCACAATCCCTGTAGAATAGAACAATAGGTAGTTTATGGGTTGCTATGAGCTCTAATGTAAAAAAATATATTTAAAAGAATAAATTATACGTACAACGTGCCACTTGATTGTTGCATAATACCATTAACAAACTGAACATTAAATGTATATTGGTCCGTCTTTTCCTTGTATGCTTCTAGTAGTGACTAGTCCGTGCACCCTTTATTTTATTTAAAAAAATTAGATATTATCAAATAAGTTGACAACATTTCAGCAAGCTCTTTTATCTCAATTGCATAACCTCTATGACCTTTCAACAAGTCATACACAGGAATACATCTTTTCTTGAGCACTATGACTGCCAACACCCAGTGAAATGATCCCTGAGAATTTATTGACACGTACACCTCATCAACCAAATGCCATGAAGACCTGTTGGAATGGATAGACCTTGAATAATTTCACAAATTGATCTCTCTATCGAAGCAACTTTCATTGAACGAATATTATCATCCTGTGATCTAAGATCAATCTCAAATTGACTTCGGTGATAATGAGTTTATGTGTCATGGATGTAGTTCTTGAACATGCAATTCACTATGGTATATCTATATTCACTGGTGGTGTCCAGTTTTGTGTTCTTGCAAAGATAGTAGAATACCAAATCGATGTGCTGTATTGAAAGATTAAAATATATAAGAAAATGTGATTCTTATATGCCATACATAATACAAAGTGTAAAATAGTTGATACATATGAATTTATAAAAACATTGATAAAAAAACAGTAAAAGTATATATATGTATCAACTACTATGTTTGTGGTCAATATATGTATGCGAGAAAAAATATGTATACACACCACACCACAAGAAAGTTAGTAAGTAAATTTGTGCTTAAATCATACAAATCAAAAAACAGTTAGGTATTATATATATTTCTTTGAGGCATACCTCACCATTACAACATGAATTTGATTGTGTTATGTTATATAACAAACTTTTTCTCACAGGATGTGCAACTACAAAATCAAGCTTC
>NC_061122.1:23277087-23336593 GCF_002878395.1 Capsicum annuum | reverse complement strand
TCCTTGTATGTGAGTAATCCAAACGGGGTTCTCGACCAGTACACGGTGTTCGGCAAAGGCGTCACTGCCAAGGTCAATCTCTTGAAGAGGAGTTGTTCTTGTCGGAAATTTGACTTGGTGAAAATATCATACGAACATTCGATGGCAGCTTTGCGAGCAATGTATGGTGATGGCGAAGGTTATGGTAACTCTATCTACGACTACTCTTCGCCAATTTATAAAGCTGAAATTTACCTCCTTACATACTCGAAAGCAATTAACGATGTCACTCCGGAGGCCGAATGGACTGTGCCACAGGAATTGCTAGACACTAAAATTTCTCCACCCCCTACGATCCCAAACTCGGAAGGAAGAAATTCAAACGCACTAAGGACGTCGGTGAGACACTCAAGTCCAAAAGAAGGAATAGATGTTCAATATGCAAGAAATCCAGGCACAAAAGAACCACGTGTAGAATAACCATCAATTCATAAATAGGCTTTTTTTTCAACTTCGGTTGTAAATCTATTGTTTTGGTGGCTAAATGTGCATTTATGTAGATTTTAACCTTCAGTTATAATAGACCTATATCGTTGTCTACAGTAGGCTACGTAACGTCTATGGTGTATATTTCTTAAGTTCTACAAAATATTATGTATTGGTTATATTATTCCTTATCTAACACGCTATCTTGGTCATTTTCCCGCCTTATCTCTCCAATCGATGCACTGAATCATTATTTTCCTTGTTTCCCATTCCCATTTAATGAAAAGATGCAAAAAATATCTGTTCAAGAGAAAAATTGTTGGTATACGCAAACCAAGAGTTTTCTCTTCTCAAACACGTCGACTGGCCATTGGGTGGACATATGAAAGGACGCCATCTATAGGTCTATAAGTACAGGGCCTATTTCTACATAATCCTTCACTTTTCCCTAAATCCAAAATATTAGAAACCTTCTTCTTCTTCTTCACCCAAAACTGAAATCATGCCTGGTCGTAGAATTGCCCTTCGCCGAATCAGACGAGTCCCCCCTCGTCACTATGTCTGCTGCTTCTTCGAAATGACTTTGACCGTTTTTTCCATGGCCTAGGAGAAGATCGACAGTACTTGGAGCGTGAGCTCCGCTGAATTGCTCATTTCCTCAGAGCAATTCTGGAGTGCCTTGGAATGGACGGCAACGACTACATCACCCCCCACCATCCCCATAATTTAGTTTACTTTGTTATTTTAGTTTATGTTTTTAAATTTTTTTGGTTTGTTCATTGCTGAAGAAACTTTCTTATAGGATCTTGTTAGAAGAAAGCTTCTTCTATTTTTCCCTTTTTGCTGTAAATATTATTATGTAATGCAATGAACAAGTTTAATATAAGTATGTTTCAGTTTGTTTTAATATTGTGTTTACCATCTTTGTTGTGATCTTTTGTTTTTTTTATGTGGTGGTTATTCTTCTGTACAGACAAAAACTCGAATCAAATATGTATGCCTTTTTCAAATTACAGTTCTGTAGCTTAGCTTGAATAATTTTCGAAAGAGTAAAAATATATAGTCTATCATCAATCGTATACTCAGTCCTTCCTCGACTGGACTTATCAGTCGATCGTAGACCATGTGAATCGATGGGTCATCGGTTAAATTAAAACAGATAATAACATATTTTGGGTCTGGTGGAAGAAAATAATTTAATTAAAAAAGATTTAAACAGATTATCACGTGTTTTGTGGCTGGTGGAAGAAAATAATTAAACTAAAATGATTTAAATAAATAATTACATGTTTTTTAAATAGATAATCACATGTTTTGTGGTTGGTGGAAGAAAATAATTAAATTAAAAATAATTTAAATAGATAATGACATGTTTTGGGGCTAGTGGAAGAAAGTAATTTAATTAAAGACGATTTAAATAAATAATCTTGCAGTGGTGGTGACACTTAATATCCCGTCGTAGATCATGACCTATGTTAGCCATCAATTAGTCTGGTCTACCATAGACTTATACCTTTAGTAGTGCATCTATTGATATCATGATTTTGCGTAGACCACGATGATCTATGTACACTGTTATAGACCATCACTTGGATGTAGTTAAAAAATAAATTAATTAAAAATAAATGTAATGTAAATTTCTACGCATGTGAAGGAGTGTGAACAAGTCACATAATCATATTAGAGCTTAAACAAATTAGGGGGGGGGGGGTGAATTAAGGAGTGTGTGGATGGGTAGTGGTTGAATGTTCAATATTGTAAGAGTAATGTTTGTCAAAGCACAAGTATGTTTTGAGGATATGTATTGTATTTGATGACTACACATTCCACTTACTCCTTCCATCACCACCCCTAAATCAAAAGAGTATGTGGAATTGATAGTGGTAGAACAATCATCATCCTCAACACATATTTGTGCTTTGACAAACATTACTCATAAAATATCGAACATTCAACCACTACTCATCCACACACTCCTTAATTCACCCCTTCTAATTTATTTAAGCTCTAATATGATTATGTGACTTGTTTACACTCCACATGTGTAGAAATCCACACTACATTTATTTTTAATTTATTTATTCATTTTTTAACTACATTCAAGTGATAGTCTAGAACATTGTACATAGATCACCGTGGTCTACGCATAATCATGAAATCAATCGATGCACTACTAAAGGTGTAAGTCTACGGTAGACCAGACTAATAGATGGCTGACATAGGTCATGATCTACGACGGTCTATTAAGTTCCACCTCCACTCCAAGATTATCTATTTAAATTCTTTTTAATTAAATTACTTTCTTCCATCAGCCCCAAAATATGTCATTATCTATTTAAATTATTTTTAATTTAATTATTTCTTCCACCAGCCACAAAATATGTGATTATCTATTTAAATTATTTTTAATTTATTTATTTATTTTTTAACTACATCCAAGTGATGGTCTATAGAAGTGTACATAGATCACCGTAGTTTATGCATAACCAGGATATCAATCGATGCACTACTAAAGGTGTAAGTCTATGGTAGACCAAAAAAATCGATGACTGATATAGGTCATGATCTACGATGGTCTATTAAGTGTCACCACCAGTTCAAAAAAGAAAAATTACTTTTTCAATGGTAATAAACGACTACTTTTTGTAAGCCATCAGTGTTAACACTTCGTTTTTACTTCATATATAAGGTGTCCATCCCTTATTATTTTATTTCATTCACTTTATTTTGTTTTTAAAAATTCTACAATGTCGCAAGGATCTCAAACATCCAATTCTAAAAATACTCTAATTTTTCATTGTGGGAATGTGGCTGTCTTGAGGACGTCACGAACGGATTCAAATCCAGGTTGCAATTTGTATAATTGTGCAATTGCGAAAGTGAGCTCTGTGTTTTTTTTTTTTTTTTTTAAAATTAAGTTAATCATTATGTAATTAATATTTTTTTCCTAGGATAATGGTGCATGCTCATTTTTTAAATGGCTTGATGAGCTATCTCCTACAACCAGTTCATCAACGTTGAGTCCGGGACTTGAGACATCAAATTTTCAAGGCTTAACAAAATTTAATCTACTACAAAGACTCTAACAATGTGAAAAAAATAAAGATTTTCTCATGACTTTGTTCAAAGAAGCCGAACAACAGGGGGATCACTTTAAAATATTGCTATATGACACCCAAATAGAGAGGGATCAATTAAAACAAAAACTAATTTTGGCCAAAGAAAGGGAGAATGTCCTAAAAATGATGTTATGTGCAATGATTCTAGTATTAGTTCTTAGGAAAAGTGTAACCTGGATGTAGTGATATTGAATAAATATTAATAGCTCTATTTTTTAATAATGTTAACACTATTTATGATAGAATCATAGTCTATTAAACAACACATCAACTTAAATTCGACCAGCAGGGTAATGATAGATTATGCATACGGTATATGAAATATTAAGTATGCATTCTATGATATCAAGCATACAATGTACCAACTATGACCACACCATGCATAGTTAAATTCCATGCCACAAATCAGTTTGACAGAAACAGATTCAGTGCAGAATCATAACAAGTTTCATAAAATAAAAGAATAATTGTCATATCCTACCACTAGATCCTACCACCTTCATATTTGTGAAATAAAAAAAAATTATCATATCATAACAACCATGATTCAACAACACATTAAACGGCTTAGGATTCAAATTTCTTTTTCCCTAAGTTCCTCATCAACATAAGTGTTACTGTTGATTTTATCAACAATGTCTATGACCACATCTTTTTGGTCAGCTTCAGCTTCTTTTTCCTCAACAATTGCAGCTGCTTCTTCATTCTCACCTTCTTCTCCTTCCTTTTTAGCATGTGCAGTAGTTGGTGCTTCTTCAGTTTCCTTTTCTTCCACACCTTCTTCTCTTTCTTCACTTGCAACAGTTGTTTCTTCCTCAGCTTCTTCTTTTCGTTCACCTGCTACTTCTTTCTCAACTTCTTCTTTGTCAGCTTCTTCTTCAACAGTTTTTTTTCCTCGCCTTCTTGTTCATCTGCTGCCGCTTCTTCTTCTGCTTCTGCAGCTACTACTTTTCCACCTTCTTCTTGGCTCTTATCTTCTTCATCATTATTATCTTCTTCTTTTTCCTCTTCTACCATTACAATGGACAACTCATCCATTTTACTCTTTTTTTCTCCTTCTTCATTCGTCTACGATTCACGAAGGTCCACATGTACTGTATCATCATATTACAAAGTGTTACTAATATTTAAAGCTAAAAATTCATTGACAACATCAATTTTTGAATGAAGTTACCTAGCTCGTGTTGTCGCTCATCCTTTTTCTTTTTCTTCATTCTTTTCTCTCTGATATAGGCAGCAATATCCAACACCACTTTCTCGAGCGCAACAACACGCTTATGAAGATCCCCAGGGGATAAGTTTCCCGCTGCATCTTCGGAGGTGCTCGGAGAATCATCATCACCAATGCGTACTCTAACGGGGTTACCACCCAAATCCCCGTTATCATCACTGTCCTCATTTAAAGTAAGGACAATCACCCCTTATAACTCTTTCTTCAAGCCATCGAGGACATTATTCTTCACCTCATCCGTATATGACTCAAACGTAATCATGTAATCCATCTTCGTCTTATGAACAGTAGGGATGATGTACGGGTGCACATTCTACAAAATATCAATTAACAATTATATAACATTCTATACAACGGTAGTATTATTGCATAATCGAAAATAAGCTCATACCTCGGTAACTTTTCCTTTATACTTGAATAGGTCGCCTTCGATTATCTTGTCACTTTTTATAGTGTGCCATTTGAGGATGCGAGGAATGGGAAAGGGCTCATCCATTGATTTTTCAGAAAATTCTCTAAGATGAGGAAAGGCCTCATAGATCCAAATCTGTAAGCAGTACAACAGTGAAAAAAATAACCCAAAGTCTATGACAGAGTATAAATAAAATGAGAATCTAGGATAAACTTACTGAAGGGTTTATGGTAGATACCATGAATGCCCAGGGAAATCCGAATAGAGCATAGGATGCCTTCTGCTTTTCATCAAATACTTCCTTCTGCTTCTTCAGGTCACTTTTCTTCTTTAGTTAGTCCATGGTCATTTTAAATGTCTCTTTCCCTCATGGATACTTCTCGAAGAAACTTAACGAATCAACCATTCGAATCAATTTTGTGTCTACAACCTTCATCGAATCTTTTGCAAGCAACATGGTGTGCAAGAACCATAGTAGACAACACTTGAACTTCTGGTCCTCGTTCAGCTTATTCCCTCTGATTAAGTGTAAAAAGTTAGCCGCCATGATTTTTTTGTTTTTCGTCACCTTAAAACAAAAATTATCCCCCTTTGCTAACGCCTTCTTCATTTTTTATTCACTGGGGTATGATGAACAGTTCAGCCCTGTGATCAAACAAAACTCTTTCAAGCCAAAACAAGCAGGTTTGTTGTTAACGTAAAACCACATCTCATGACACATCTTATCGATCCTGACACATTGCAACAACAAATAATGGATCAACTGCCCATTGAACTTGAGATGTTTTGGAAGGTTTCTCAGGTGTCTAAAACAGGACCGCTTGAATCTTTTCTTCAATTCTTGATCGACAAGAACTTGCTTAAATTCTCGATAAGTAGCCATTCTTGATCTAACCAATATTTTTGTCGGGAAAGATCCAACCTCGTTAATTATCGTTAGAAGGTCATACCGCTCCATGAAAATGCACCTTGAAATATATGGCACAGACAAGGAATTATTATCCCCATCATCACTATTACTCCCACTTCCCTCGCTCTCTTCACTGTCATCACTAACACTCTGCTTGGCAACATCTTCACTAGAATCGACGTAGTCGCTTATCTCCTTTAACTTTGAATTTGATTCGGACACCGACTCTTCAATTTTCTTCCTTTTTGAGATATTTCCAACTGCCTTAACTCTTCTTCTTCTACTGCTACCAGCGGTACCGGCTTTGTTTTAGGAATGATATTTTTTTTACCCATTTTCAACACAATTTGCACCTGAAGAACAAATTTCCCATTTTCAGTTCATAGACCATAAGTTTATCAACAGAAATAACTCAATGCTCAAATGAAAACCCCCAAAAGTTAACAAACACCCCACCATTAAACAGTTCACTACACAAACATACAATAACTGAACCAAAATCCAACATGCAATATCAAAAAACAACAATTGCTAAAAATCAAACTAGTGCACCTAATCAAACTAATTAGCTATAAATAGTTCAATTTTCACTATTTTAGCAATCATGTTTTAAAAGAATTTCATAGTCTTAAAATTGATTTCAATCTAGGGCATTCTCATTTCATAGACCATGGGTCGACGGATAGACCATGGGTCTACGGACAGAAATAGGTCGTTGTTCAATTCAACATGCCAAAATAACTCTTCAAACAACAATTATCCCCACCATTCAACACTTCATTGCTAAAAAAATCACGACTAAATCAAAACACCAAATTCGAAAGAAAAATTCCTACATCACTACGAATCGATTAGCAAATAAATCAATTTAAATGGATCTAGAAATGATCGAAACTTGATTTTAACTAACCTTGTGAAGTAACAACGACCCCTTAGGAGCTGGAGAAGAAGACGAAATGAAAATGACATTTTTGGGATAAGTAGTTTCAAAAGCAGGAGTTGGGAATTGAAGAGGAGAGAGAGGTTGTTTTTTTTTAATATTGAAATAAGTGGAGGTTGTTAGGTGTATTATAATAAATTCGTAAAAATGATGAATTGGTCCCTTGGCCCACGCGTGGGCCCCACTTTTTCCACTTTTTACACCCTAAACCTAAAATATAAATCAAAAAGAAATTAAGTGGGTATTTGAAAAATTAGTTTTGGAGGGTTCCTTCTTTGTCAATTATTCCCGGGTTTCTAAGGGTTTCAAGATTTAGTATATATGTTTAGGGTTTGTGGCTTATTGCACATTTTATACTAAATCTTAAGGGGGGAAAAACCCTATTGGGTCTCTAGGGTTTCTGTTTTGTACGTATATGTTTAAGCGTTTGTCTAAAATAATATTTCATTTCATAATTTACATTAAGCATGAGAAACACCTGAAAGTCTTTGTTAATGGATCCAAAATAACTTACAGAATAATTCAAAACAAAAATTCTCATAGTTTAAATAATTATATCTTAATTGACACCGATTGATGGTCATGATTCAAAACTTTTTTATTGGAACATGATTATTTCTTGAAATTAATATTTTTTGTATCAGCCAACCAACTATACGTCTCACTATTCAAATACAATGCAGTAATTCAAGCACATACAATTCTATCAAAATAAAATAAAATGAATCATTTTTAATAATATCATACCAAAGACAAAAAAAGGTCAAAAGAAAGAAAATTTCCGAAACAGTACATGATTTTTTGCTCAAAATCTCCTCCTCCAAAGTGGGTTGTATTGATTCATAATCTTCAAAACCTCGAAAACATATGAAAATAAAAAAACTAAAATGTTTTTCTCTTTTTCTTGGACTTTATTGAATTACTGAATGAAAGTAAAGATAATTGATGTGTGTGAATCATGATCTAAGAAATATGTCACCTTTCATCTCTAGCTTTATTATATTGATGGATTAGGTGGAAGATCACATAAATACATATTAAGATATCTAATAAAAAAGAAAATTTTAGTGAAAGAAAATTTTAGTGAAAGATGAAAAGTGGATTAATTGAATCTAATGACTTTTGCGCTATTAAAATAAAATAATTAAAGAAAAACATATATAAATCCCTGAATCTTTAAGTGATATTATATTTTATCCCAACTTTTTAGTTAATTACATCTTATCTCGATATTTTGAAATCATGATACATATGTTGTAAGGGGATACATATAAAAAGTGATACATGTAAAACAGAATAAATATTTATTTTATGAAGTAACAGATTTTGTTTTACTCTGCAGAGCAAATCACGTTCAATCTGTTACAAGCTGAAAATCCACAATTTCCTTCGTCCACATTTCAAATTTGTATCAAACCAAATTTTCTGAAGCAATCCAGATTACAAGCTCAATCGTTTTGAATTGTTTTTTAAAATCTTCGTTCTTCCTTCTTCATTTTTCGATTAACCTCAATGGAGTTCATGACTATCTTATTGCATCATTTTGGGGTCTGGATTCAGAGACTAGGTATGATAACTATCGGGTCGACGGTATTGTAATTCATGAAAAAACTTCATACTGAGATTTAATGGATGTTATATCAATTCAATTGAAAATTGATGTATCTCTAAAAAAATTCATGCCAAATACGTTGTTCAAGGCAATCAGTGTTGGAGATTCATAATGATATGACTGTGAAACTTTTTCTTCATATTTTGAAATATGAACCTGGATTCAAAAAGTATCCATTGTGTATTACAACAAGTGCTATTGTAATCGATAGTGATGATTTTGACATTGATGATATGGCAATTGAGTGCAATGATATTGTTGAGTCGTCTACACTTGCAGTAGCTGTAGTTGGTAACGTTGAATCTCTATCAGTTGCTGATATGGGTGGTGAAAAACTAATAATCTAACGCTATAACAGTGTTGTCAAGGTGAAACAAAAGTATATAAACAAAATAACTCTTGTATCGGTAATGCATAACTATGCAATCAAGCACAAGTTCAATTTCAGAGCTGAGAGATCTAACAAACAGAGGTTTGATTTTAGTTGTTCATCATCAATTTCTGATTTAATTTCTAATTGATACATCTGAAAATTATAGTGATACATTTTTCATAAATTACACAAAATTGTTGATTTTAATTTTTGCAAGTTATGTTTTGTTAAATTTTTATAAAAGGGGATCTATATATTGTGTATTGTTGTGTGTGATTCATATATTTATTTACTCACTATGCATTGTGTTTTCTTGATAAAGCGTAACAAAATTTGAGATTTTATAGTGTAAATGTGATTCATATGAATGATATATATAATATTATTATATGTGTATTATGGTGATTCATATGGTAGATGGAGTATTTTTTTCATTAAAAAGGGTGATACATTTAGTTACAGTCTGTTATACATGTAAATTCTTTGTGAAACATCTAGTTGTACTTCACATTGATATTAAAATGTTTAATGTATATAAAATCTGTAGCATACATGGAAAAATATGACTATTCTCTAAATTTCTGATTATTATTAAATAGTGTGACATAGTGTAAAAGTATGAGATACGTATATACCTAATGTGATACATTTAATAACAGATTAACAGATATTCATATTTGTGATACATTTTATTGGTTTTTCTTTTAGTTATGTGTTGATGTGCAAATCTCTGGAATGTAGTTGCTTATTCAAGGCCTCATGTAAGCTTGGTTCTGATACTTTCGTAGTACTTTATTTCAATGATGAGCATACCTGTCCGTTAATGGACATAGTTTTTGATCAGTAGCATGAAACAATTGCTTTTGTAGCTGGAATAACGGCTCCAAATTTGTTAAACCATAAAAGAATAATCACACCAAGTGACATTATTAAAGATATAAAATAAAAACTTGGTTTGAACATAGATTACATGAAGACATGGTGTGCTAAAGAACATGCTTTAAAGATATTGAGAGGATGATCAAAAGATGAATACAAGAAAATGCCTACCTACATATACATGTTGAATTCTATTTACCCCAATTCAATTATAAGGTTGCATAAGTCTCTCGATAATCAGTTCTTGTATCTATTCACAGCACTGTATCTATTTATTAGGATATTTGAATATTGTAAGCCTATTGTGGTAGTAGACGGTAGTCATATAAGTGGACCTTATAAGGGAACATTCATTTTAACTAGCACACTTGATGGAGCAGGTATTGTACGTAGTGATTCTTTAGTATTTTTGGCATCAAAATGCTGCTAATTGTTATATAAATGAGACATAATGTTTGGTTGATGTTATGTATCAGATCATATATTTTCGCTTGCATATGGGGTTGTAGATTCTGAGAATGATTCATCATGGACATGGTTTTTCAGTAATTTAAGTGTTTTTATGGTGAGCGCAATAATATGTGTGTTGTCTCTGGTAGACATGAAAGCATAATCAAGACAGTTAGTGTGGTCTATCCATCCATACCATATTTTGCATGTGTTTGGTATCTTTGAAATAATGTCTGCACGAATTATAGAAAGAGTAAGGACAAGCAGACCAACAAGTTTTTTGTCATGATTTAAGCGTACAATTTGGATAATTTTGATGAGCTTATGTGTAAAGTGGAAAATATGTACAATAGAGTAAAGGTATATCTCAAAATTATTGGATATGAAAAGTGTTCACGAGTTCATACTCCAATAAATAGGAAAAGGATGTTGACTTTCAACATTGCAGAATGTATCAACTCTCATCTTGTTGAGGCACGTGAATTGTCAATTTTAAATTTTCTTAAACAAGTCAAAATCTTATTTGGTGTGTGGAACCGATAAAATAGAGATCGGTTTAGCTTTCTTTCTAAAAGCTCATTGGGAGACAGGTTTCAACAAATTCTTCAATTGAACGAGGCAAAGTCATCATGTATGATGGTAATTTATGAACTATTTATTATACTATAACTAAGTTATTTTTCAGTGAATTTTATTTTTTCTAATACCAGATGTATCAAAGTGATACAAAAGTGATACATCTGGAAATCATATGTATCATTTTGATACATCTGTAAAAATATGCCACCACTTGAAAACTGATTATTTATATATAATTATTCTGTAATATTTTTGATTCCTATACTACGCTAACTAACGTAACTCTATATTTAAAAAAAATTCAGGTTAGGAAATCAACTAACTACATTTACAGTGTGTATGAAGAAAGAAGAAAATACATAGTTCGGTTGGATAATAGAACATGCAACTGTGGTAGATTTCAGCTTAATGAGATACTATGTTCGTACGTTATTGTTGTTTTGAAAAGCAAACATGTAAAAGAAATGAAGCCATACTGTTCTGATTACTACAAGAAAAAGACACTAGTTAAGACTTATGAAATTCCACCGTGTCCAATGCCCGATGAACAAGATTGACATGTATCACCGGAGATGTTAGAAGATGTGATTTTACCTTCAAAATATAAAGACCACTAGGAAGACCTAAGAAATGAAGACAAAAGAAAAGTAGCAAAAATTTTTCATCAACCTCAAATCGTTGTGGAAAGTGTGGGCATGAAGACCATAACAGACGCACTTGTAATTACTTTTCAATAGAGATGTGATATTTTTCTTTGAAGTAAAATCAGAATTATTTACTTAGTAAAATATTTTGAATTCAATAATTTGAGTTAAATTTTCAAAAATTTATTTCATGAAATATTGTGTTTACTGTGGAAGCAGAAATGTTTTTTAAGATCAATGTTTATAATTCATTAGAACTCTTCTCAGATGCAGATATGTGCGAGTACATGACAGTTATGTCATTCATATTAGTGATCCCTGTTCTATTGTTAAGAGTTTTTAACAGATCTTGAATGTTAGTGATACACTTCCATAAAATTGTTACAAAGTGATATATAAGAAAAATTTCATGAATGTAATATGATTCAAATATACCGTTCATGATAGTTATGTTATTCATATTAGTAATCCCTGTTATATTGTTAAGAGATTTTGACAAATCTGTAATTTTAGTGATACATTTCCATCAAATTATTACAAAGTGATACTTATTAAAAATTTTATGAATGTTATATGATTCATCATCTGTACATGAAATTCATATGATTCATATTAGTAATGCTTGATTCAGTTTTAATACATTTTAACACAACTGGAATGTTGGTGATTCATTTTCAACATATTGTTTGTAAGTGATACATATTAAAAATTATATGATTCATATTAAGCGTTCATGAAAGTTATGTGATTCATATTAGTAATGCATGATTCATTAATTAAGGCATTTTAACACAACTGTAATGTTGGTAATACATTTTCAACATATTGTTTGCTAGTGATACATATTAAAATATTTATGAATGTTATATGATTCATATTAAGCGTTCGTGAAATTCATGTGATTCATATGACTTTTGCTTGATTCATTGTTAAGGCATTTTAACATAAATGTTATTTTAGTTAAACTCCTTAACTTAGTTGATAAAAAAATAATCAGCTATATATGTATTTCACAAAGGTTCCATTAATAATTCTTTGTAGTTTATATGAATGAAATATATGTATCAAACACATAATAAACAATTACAAGAACACTCATAACATAAAAAATAAAATAATACGGCCGAACAACATGGAAACACTTCATTTCATAAGCTAAAATATCATGACATTAACCACAAAATACTTAATACTTAGTACATAAAACTGGTAGTTTTGAAATATCCAGAATTCCCCAAACATAAGAAACCACAATCCTTTTGTCAAACAACAAATACTAGACAGCTACAGCTCGACATCTATTATCTCTATATCCTTAGATGGAATGAAGATGTGTTTAGGCCTAAGTGGATCCTGATTGTCACTAACATATCCATTAGATGCCTTGTTCACACCATATTCCCATAAAAATTATGTGTATCGGGTATGATGCATTTTTGGATCAAAATCTGAAGAAGGCATTTGATGCCCATCAGTTAAATATTCCGTAACAAACAAACCACAATCCCTGTAGAATAGAACAATAGGTAGTTTATGGGTTGCTATGAGCTCTAATGTAAAAAAATATATTTAAAAGAATAAATTATACGTACAACATGCCACTTGATTGTTGCATAATACCATTAACAAACTGAACATTAAATGTATATTGGTCCGTCTTTTCCTTGTATGCTTCTAGTAGTGACTAGTCCGTGCACCCTTTATTTTATTTTAAAAAAATTAGATATTATCAAATAAGTTGACAACATTTCAGCAAGCTCTTTTATCTCAATTGCATAACATCTATGACCTTTCAACAAGTCATACACAGGAATACATCTTTTCTTGAGCACTATGACTGCCAACACCCAGTGAAATGATCCCTGAGAATTTATTGACACGTACACCTCATCAACCAAATGCCATGAAGATCTGTTGGAATGGATAGACCTTGAATAATTTTGAATAATTTCACAAATTGATCTCTCTATCGAAGCAACTTTCATTGAACGAATATTTTCATCCTGTGATCTAAGATCAATCTCAAATTGACTTCGGTGATAATGAGTTTATGTGTCATGGATGTAGTTCTTGAATATGCAATTCACTATGGTATATCTATATTCACTGGTGGTGTCCAGTTTTGTGTTCTTGCAAAGATAGTAGAATACCAAATCGATGTGCTGTATTGAAAGATTAAAATATATAAGAAAATGTGATTCTTATATGCCATACATAATACAAAGTGTAAAATAGTTGATACATATGAATTTATAAAAACATTGATCAAAAAACAGTAAAAGTATATATATGTATCAACTACTATGTTTGTGGTCAATATATGTATGCGAGAAAAAATATGTATACACACCACACCACAAGAAAGTTAGTAAGTAAATTTGTGCTTAAATCATACAAATCAAAAAACAGTTAAGTATTATATATATTTCTTTGAGGCATACCTCACCATTACAACATGAATTTGATTGTGTTATGTTATATAACAAACTTTTTCTCACAGGATGTGCAACTACAAAATCAAGCTTCGATTTTAGGTCAGCATATTTGGCCGTGTAGTGCTCATCCTTCCCTTTCCTATAAGCAAATTATGATTTCAATTAGTATTGAGTCTAATACATGTATATGATATTTTGAAAGCTGATTCATCAATCTTACCTACTAGCTTGTGTTTTGTACAGTCCAACTAACATCTAAAGAGAGAACTTAGAGAATAAATCTTCAGCATATGGTCCATAAATATTGCGACCTTCAAAGGGGTAGTTAACTTTTTGAACGACTGGATGACTTCTTTATCTTTTGACCCAGAATAAAAAAAATTGACATATGGTGACTGATAAAGTTTTGAACACTGCCTATTTCTTTAGGTAGGTTTCTTGATGACATCGGAAAGATTAGTCTTGCACAAGGGACCTGAGAAATAACTGCAATAGCATTGTCACTAATATAATACTGACTATTAGTGTTGCCTTGCAAATTACATGTGTCTATAGCTACAATAGCATTATCAATGATAAATAATTGGCTATCAGTGATCCCTGTTGGATAGACTGCAGACAATGGTGGTACATTCAAGGTAATTACTTTAGATAAATCTTCATCTATATTACGAAGGTCTTCTTCAGAGTCCTGTTTGCCAGATGTAAAATGTGAACTTAGTATGAGATTGAAGTTTAGATAGGAAGTGCCTAAACTATCTATATATATCATAATGATACATTTGGAACAATATGTATTATTATGATAAATTTGGAAAACTTACATAACATAAATCCAACTTTTGTAACTGGAAACTTTGATCATCTTTAGATAATTTTTAAACTTGTTGCTAAAAAGTTATTTTTCCTCATAAAAATTTGAAATAAGTTTGTGACCATTAAAATAAATAATTTCAACTTACCTGTAATACCCCGTACTTTTTCTAGATAATTTCATCTAAAAAATGTCTAGTATTAGCTTCTAAATTGAATGATGGTTATTCTATGAGGAATTTTCAAGATTTTTACTTTTTTTCATGTGAGAATTTCAATAGGCTTTCCATCGATATAAGATTCACCCAAATTTGATAACCGGGTCAGAAGTTACGACTATTTCAAGTTCCTGTCGTAAAACAGCACCATATTAGTTATAGGCGCGCTGCGCCACAAGAGAAAATGGCATTTGGAAAATTCCAGTAGGGGTCTGCGATTATGGCGCGTCATGCCAGGGCCCAAATTCAGAATTGTCCTTTTCCAGTGTCTCAGCGAGTTTCCTCCGCATCGTGCCAAAGTTCCAGGCCGCAAAAGAAGGGGAAACGCGATGGCTCCACGTCGTGCCATCCCTCAGTTTCACGATTTTTAAATTCTAGTGACACAGTGTGATAGCGCCGCGTCGCGCCAAGGGTTCAGTTCGGAAAAACTTTACTGAAATTAAATGACGCATCCAGAGTTAAAAGGGTCAACTTTCCACCCCTATTTAAACCCTTTAACATGTGATTCAGCCACTTTTCACCCAAAACACACTCTGTTCTCTCAAAAACCTCTTAAGAAAAAGCTAGGGTTTTTATCGAATATCCAATTCCAATAAATTTTCTCCGTCAATCTTCATGAAATCACGAACTAAGGTATGCATAGTGTTCATTCATGGACTCATTTCGTCCATGAAGCCCAAGAATCCCTTTTCTAAATTTAAGTTTATGGATTTTCTTATAAATTTTATGATTGAGATGCTCTTGTTCATGTGGATAATGAAAAATTGAATTCTACTCCATGTTGGGTGATAAATTCTATGTGGGTTAAATTATTAAAGATATAGATTCATGCAAACCTATGACTAAACTCTTGAATGATAAAATTAGAATTGAACCATGATGTTTAATTGTTGTACAATGATGTTTACATGTACCATGCGTACAATATGTTTGATAAAATGCCTAGATGAAGGAAAAATGCCTAACTAGCATGATACCATGAAATTCCCATGTATGTACAAGTTATGCCTATCACATTTTTTGATGAAATGCTTCTATAAATGTATTATGGATTATGATGTTAGTTATATGTTCAAGTAAGTTATGCTTGGTCAGTTTTCTTCCATCGAGTCCTGGGGGTACGCACACCCAAAATATTAGTTGTGTGCCTAGAGCCATGTCATGTTTTCACGATACTCTTAGTCAAGCTATAATCCTTAGACTTCAGACAGTCTTATGACTCAGGAAATCTCCATGATCTCATGAACTCAGTCAGTTGTCAGATATTAGTAGTATTCTGTCAGTCAACGGAATTCAGTAATTCAGCCCATGTTCAGTTCAATAAATATTGTTCAGAGTCTATTCAGATGGGAGTAGGAATTAGCGCCAAGTGAACCCAAGGATGGGGACACACACTATCAGATGAGGGTCTGATCCTTAGCAGTCATCCTTGTATTCCAAAACTATGTAGCCAGCATAGGTTGAGACATCAACACTGTCGATAAGGGTTGATGAGGTGGATAAGCACTGTCAGATAAGGGCCCCACCATTCTCGTACAGGGGATACTATTAGATGAGGGTCGCCCACAGCTTATCCTTTTTAGTGGAATGGTGTTGACACCCTTCTAATTAGGGTTACAGATTGGACCCCAACTCAGTTTTAATGGCGTATCAGGGGCATGTCGGTTAGGTAGCAACTACCAATAGTTTCATGTTACAAAATTAGGACTGTCAGATATAGTCAATCAGTCTCAGTAATAGAACTCAGATAGTTCTTTAGATTTTAGGACTGTTAGATACAGTTAACTCAGATACAGTACAAATCTCAGTTAGTTTCATTAGATTCAGGACTGTCAGATACAATTACTCATGTTATCAGTTATATTCAGATTCAGTAATCATGTTATCACAGTATTAGTGTCAGTTATTATGTCTCATGTTTGTATTCTCACACTCATGATAGTTAGTCAGTTATTATTATTGTTCATGCATATGAACCCCATGCATTTAGCCTACCTCACATGCATACCAGTACATTCAAAGTACTGACGCATTTGCGCTATGGTGTCTTATACCATAGGTTCAGAGACACGAGCTTCAGAGCAATAGTAGATTCCAGATATCTGCAGATAGAGTTAGAAGTGAGTCCTCATCTTTCGAGGACATAATTATTTCCCTATTATCTTATTAATTAGTTTATTAGTTGGAGTTAGTTGGGGACATGTACCATCAACTCCTTACTCAGATAATTCAGTCAGTTAGAGGCTTTCTAGACTATCATGTTTTAGACTTTAGTATTTTCAATTTTGTTTTGGGTATTTTGTTGGCCCAGATAGATGTTATATTATTCAGATTATATTCAGTTTTGAATCTTATGGCCTTTCAGTTCATGTTTCCTTATTATTCAGTATTTTATATGGTATACAGGTACAAATATCAGTCATGGGTTAGCTTGTGGTCCTTTGGGGTCATGAGCACCATGTAGCATTTCGGGTACCAGATTTAGGACGTTACAAACTTGGTATCAGAGCTTAAGGTTTAATAGAGTCCTAGGAAGTCTGAAAGCCACATCTAGTAGAGTCTTGTACATGGGTATGTTGCGCGCCACATTTATGTACAGAAGGCTAGAAGATGTTTTAGGAACATTTTCCACTCTTTCAGTATTTATGTCATGCCAGTGAGTATAATCTCAAGTCAATCTCCCAGTCTAATCCATTTCTCCTTTTCTTCTACAGAACATCCCTCCTAAAAGAAAAAACGGAAATCATTTAGCCCCTCACCCTAAAGATCCTTTGGGCAATTATGTTTCTCATACGGAGTTCAATGCCGCATTCACTACTTTTGCTCAGTCAGTTGCCGCTCAAAATAATGGCCAACAGTCATTCCGACCAACCCAGTGGCTAATTCAGCCCTAGCTAGGATTCAGGACTTCACCTGAATGAATCCTACGTCCTTCCTCGAGTCTAAGGTAGATGAGGACCCTCAAAAATTCATTGATCAGGTTTAGAAAGTGACAAACATCATGGGGTGACTACTGTTGAGAGTGCTGAGCTAGCTACATATCAGTTGCAGGATGTGGCTCATACTTGGTTCAAATAGTAGAAGTTAAAAAGGTCAGATGATGCAGGTCCTATAGAGTGGGAGGAGTTTGTCACTGCATTCTTAGATAGATTCTCTCCCCAAGAGCTTAGAGAGATTAAGGTGCTAGAATTCATCAGCCTCAGGCAGGGAAATATGACAGTGAAAGAGTATTCTCCTAAGTTTACTCAATTATCCATATATGCACCTCATGTGGTTGCAGACAACAGAGCCAAGATGAGTAAGTTCGCTTTAGAGGTAAATGATAGCATGGTAAATGAGTGCAGATCTGCCATGCTAAACAATGACATAACTTTAGCCAGGCTTATAACTCATGCTCAGCAGATAGAGAAATAGAAGATTAAGTGGAGGGAGAAGAAGAATAAGAGAGTGAAGATAAGTATTTTCAACTTTGCTCAACCTAAATCAGAAGGAGGAAACAATTCCTAGTTTCGTCCTAAGTCATCAGTTCCAGCTTCTTCTTCAGCCAGTACTCTAGTTCCTAAGTTTAGGGAGGGTAACTGAGATAGAGTGCCAGGATTTAGGTCTCAGGGCAGTGTTAACAATGCCCGAACTAATCTCCTTTGTCAGACTTATGGTAAGAACCATAAAGGTTTTTGTAGAGCTGGTAGCGATGTATGTTTTGGTTGGGGAAAGCCAGGCCATAGAGTCAGAGACTGCCCTCAGTCAGGTTATTAGAGTCATCTTTTCTCCTTAGCTCAGTTCAGTCATCCGAATCAGCAGGGTGTCACCACCAGTGCTACTAGTGGGCAACTCCCAAATTATCTCCATGCTCTTCAGTCCCGATAGGATCAGAAAATTTCTCCTTAGGTAGTTATTGGTACGTTACAAATATTTCATGTGCATGTTTACACTTTACTAGATCTAGGAGCTTCTTTGTCTTTTGTTACTCGCTATATAACAGGTGATTTCGGAATCAGTCCCGAAATCCTAGCAGAGCCATTTTTAGTCCCTACCCCAGTGGGTAAAACTATCATAGCCCGGCGGGTATACAGGAACTGCCCGGTTATGACATTTTAAAAAGTTACTTCAGCAGACTTAGTCGAATTAGAGATGACTGATTTTGATATCATTCTCGACATGGATTGACATTATTCCTGCTATGCCACAGTCAACTGCAGAAATTGAATAGTCCAATTTTAGTTTCCAAATAAACCTATCCTTGAGTGGAAGGGTAGTATTTTAGCGTTCAGAGGTCAGCTTGTTTCCTACCTTCTGGCACAGAAAACGATATCTAAAGGATGTATCTATCATCTTGTTTGAGTTAAGGACACTAGTTCCAAGACTCCCAATCTTGAATCAGTCCCAGTAGTGAATGAATATTCAGAAGTCTTTCCCAAAGATCTTCTAGGAATTCCTCCCAAAAGGGAAATAGACTTCGGTATTGATCTTTTCCCAGATACTCAGCCTATCTCTATTCGGCCATATAAAATGGCACCAGCAGAACTCGGAGAACTAAAAGAAAAATTGAAAGATCTCTTAGATAAGAGATTCATCAGTCCCAGTATTTCCCCATGGGGTGCTTCAATATTATTCATCTACAAGAAAGACAGTTCTCTCAGAATGTGTATAGACTGTCGTCAGCTCAATAAGGTTATAGTTACAAACAAGTATCCTCTTCTCATAATTGATGACTTGTTTGACCAACTTCAGGGTGCCAATTATTTCTCTAAGATAGATCTCAGATCTAGCTATCACCAGCTCAGAGTTAGAGAATATGACATTCTGAAAATAGCTTTCTAAACTTGGTATGGTTACTTTAAATTTCTAGTCATATCATTTGGTCTTACCAATGCCCCAGCCGCTTTCATGGACTTGATGAACCGTGTGTTCAAGTGTTACTTGGACATGTTCGTCATAGTTTTCATAGATGATATTCTGGTCTATTCCCGCAGCGAGCACGATTATGCAGACTATCTCAGAACAGTACTTTAGACTCTCAGAGATCATCAGCTATTTGCTAAATTTAGTAAGTGCAAATTTTGGATAAGGTCAGTAGCATTCCTTGGTCATATCATTTCCAGTGATGGCATTAGAGTTGATCTTCAAAAGACCAAAGTAGTAAGAAACTGGCCCAGACCTGTATCTCCATCAGATATCAAGAGTTTCTTGGGTTTGGCTAGCTATTACCGACGGTTTATTGAGGAATTTTCTTCTATTACATCCCCTATGTCTAGATTAACTTAGAAGAAAGTCAAGTTTCAGTGATCAGATCCTTGCGAGAAGAGTTTTCAGGAGTTGAAGACTCGACTCACCTCAGCTCCAGTCTTAGCTCTTCCAGATGGTTCAGATGGGTTTATAGTGTATTGTATGTATCCAGAGTCGGTCTAGTTTGTGTCCTCATGTAGCATCATAAGGTCTTAGCCTACGCCTCCGGACAGCTTAAACCCTATGAGAGGAATTATCCTACTCATGATCTTGATTTAGCAGCCGTAGTCTTTGCCTTAAAGATTTGGAGGCATTATCTATACGGTGTTCATGTAGATGTGTTCACTAATCATAAAAGTCTTCAGTATGTTTTTCTCTGAAAGATCTCAATCTTTGCCAGAAAAGGTGGTTAGAGCTCTTGAAAAATTATGAAATGAGTGTCCTTTATCATCTGGGCAAGACCAATATAGTGGACGACGCTCTCAATTGACTATCTATAGGTAGTGTTTCTCATGTTGAGGATAGTAAGAAGAAGTTAGCTCAGAAATTCTATTAGCTTGCCAAACTAGGCGTTTGCTTAGTTGATACAGATGAGGGTGATATATGGATTCAGAGTAGTTCAGAATCATCTCTAGTTTTTGAGATAAAAGAAAAGCAAGATAAAGATCCCAGCCTTGTCAAGTTGAAAGAGTCAGTTCCAGATCAGAAAATAGAGGTTTTCTCCCAAGGAGGAGATAGAGTTCTTCGTTGTCAGGGTCGTCTCTATATTCTAGGTGTAGATGACTTAAGACAGTGAATTCTTGTAGAAGTGCATGGTGCGTGCTACTCTATTCATCCAAGGGCCACAAAGATGTACCATGAGTTACGGTAAATCTATTAGTGGAGTGGGATGAAGAGAGATATTGCAGAGTTTGTGGCTAAGTGCTTTACATATCAGCAGGTTAAGATAGAGCATCAGAAACCTAATGGGTCCATACAGGAGTTCAATATTCCTACTTAGAAGTGGGAAGTTGTCAACATTGACTTCATGATGGGTTTGCCTCGAACTCATCATCAGCATGATTCAGTCTGGGTCATTGTAGATAGGATGACCAAATCAGCCCATTTCCTTTAAGTCCATACCTCTTATTCAGCCGAGGATTATGCCAAACTCTACATCAGGGAGTTAGTCCAATTGTACGGTATTCCGCTATCTATTATCTCAAACAGAGGTACCTAGTTCACTTCTTATTTCTGGAAAACATTCCAAAAGGGCCTTGGTACCCAAGTTCATCTTAGCACAACTTTCATCCTCAGGCATATGGTCAAGCAAAAAGGACCATTCAGATGTTAGAAGATATTCTAAGGGTATAGAAATTGATTTCAAGGAAAGTTGGGATGACCACTAGGCTTTGATTGAGTTTGCATACAATAACAACTATCATTCTAGTATTCGGATGGCTCCATTTGAAGCTCTCTATGGTAGGAGATGTAGATATTCAATTGGTTGGTTTGAAGTTAGTGAGGCCTTAGTCACAGGTCCTGACTTGGTATTCGACGCCTTAGAAAAAGTCCAGTTGATTAGAGAAAGACTTTGGGCTGCTCAGAGACGACAGAATTCTTATGCAGATGTTCGTAGAAAAGATCTCGAGTTTGAGATTGGTGACTATGTTTATCTAAAGATCTCTCCATGAAGGGAGTGAAGCGGTTTGGTAAGAAAGGGAAAATCAGTCTCCGATATGTTGGTCCCTTTAAGATTCTTAGTCGATTCTGAAAGATAGTTTATGAGCTCGAATTGCCTTCAGATCTAGCTTCAGTTCATCCAATCTTTCATGTCTCTTTGCTCAAGAAGTACATAGGTGACCCATCAGTTGTAGTCCCTATTTAGAGCATTGATGTTCAGAACACTCTCTTATGAAGAGATTCCAGTTGAAATCTTAGACTATCAGACTCGTAGATTGAGGAACAAAAAAGTCCCTTTAGTTAAGGTTCTTTGGTAAAATTAGTCCGTCGAGGAAGCTACTTGGGAAGTAGAGGCAGACATGCATACCATCGATATAAGATTCCATCGATGTTGTTCGATCGTATTATTTTATTTTTATGTTATGAGTGTGCTTGTCATTGTTTATTATGTGTTTGATACATATATTTCATTCATATAAACTACAAAGAATTATTAATGGAACCTTTGTGAAATACATATATAGCTGATTAGTTTTTTATCAACCCCACAGTTTCATATTAAAGAATCAGGACTGTTAGATACAGTCAATCAGTCTCAGTAATAGAACTCAGATAGTTCTTCAGATTTTAGGACTATTAGATACAGTCAACTCAAATACAGTACGAAACTCAGATAGTTCCATCAGATTCAGGACTGTCAGATACAGTCACTCATGTTATCAGTTATATTCAGATTAAGTAATTATGTTATCACAGTATTAGTGTCAGTTGTTATGTCTCATGCATGTATTCTCACGCTCATGATAGTTAGTCAGTTATTAATATTGTTCATGCATATGAACCCCATGCATTCAGTCTACCTCACATGCATACCAGTACATTCAAAGTACTGATACATTTGTGTTGAGGTGTCTTATACTATAGGTTAAGAGATATGAGCTCCAGAGCAACAATAGATTCCAGATTTCTGCAGACAGAGTTAGAAGTGAGTCATCATCTTTCGAGGACATGATTATTTCCCTATTATCTCATTAATCAATTTATTAGTTGGAGTCAGTTGGGGACATGTCCCATCAACTCCTTACTCAGATAGTTTAGTCAGTTAAAGGCTTTCTAGACTATCATGTTTCAGACTTCAGTATTTTTAATTTTTTTTGGGTATTCTATTACCCCACACAGATGTTATATTATTCAGATTATGTTCAGTTTTGAACCTTATGGCCTTTTAGTTCATGTTTCCACATTATTCTGTATTTTATGCAGTATATAGGTACAGATATTAGTCATGGGTTAGCTTATGGTCCTTTGGGGTCATGAGCACCGTGTAGCATTCCGGGTACCAGATCCGGGACGTTACATTACTAAATAAACTTTGTGAGTAATTAAAAAAAATCTCTGGTATAAGTAAATCAATATTATCTTTAGGCGCTCTTCCTTTATTTCTTTATTTTTTTCAGCAACTTTATTATACCTATCTTCTTCTTGCACCTTGTCTGTGTACGCACTCTCAGCCTTCTATTTGACATATGTCAAAATGTACTTTTATGTGAGATCTGTAACTAGAACCTTATAGATATGAAAAATCTAAGATCTATAACTAGAATCTTAGAGATCTGAAAAATCTAACATGTGTTTCCAAGATCATACTCCTTAATGACATTTTTAAATAATGAACTATGTAAAATTGAATTTTGGGATAATTTTTGGTTAAACTTTCTATATGTATCAAAATGATACATATGATAGTAGATGTATCAAAAGTATACATATGAGGAACTTAATCGTTACATATACAACATTAGTTAATGAAGTGTTATAGAATTATATTAACAGTTTTAACACTTCAAATAATGAAAAATAAACTATTTGAGGCTAATATTTTGAGAAAGAAGTAAAAAATCGATCATACAATTAAGTCAATTTAATTAACAACCAAATGTGTAATTCCTATTACCTTTAAGCACTCTCCAACTACTCCTTCATTGCCAACGACTTTAGATGATTATTCGGCATCCTCTAAAACGTTGTCACTTTTAGCGTCTGTGTTGTTCTCATTAAGAGATTGAGGATGTAATACTTTGTATTATTCCTAGTTCAGTTCAGCTCCTAGTTGCATGCATAAGAGGCTTAAAGCCTGAAAATTTAGCTAAGTGTTGGGGACTTAGTCATATTATTGGCCTCTTAACTTTGAGAATTTTTAAATGGGTCTTTCCGACCTCGAGATGTAGGTTTTTGATTTAATTTATGGTCAGGTGTGTAAGGAGCATGTCTCGGGGAAGTTTTCGATTTCTAAAATGAGGATTGGGTCATGTTTGGACCACGATTCTAGCAGCTCACCGTGATAGTGTCGCGTCGCGGTGCTAATGGCGATGTCACTCTTATCGTGTCGCGGTGAGAGTGTTGTGTCCAGTTCTTGATTTTTAATTTGAATGCATGTGTCATAATCTTTATATTAGTGTATGAAGTGCTTATGAGGTGAAAAATATTCATAGAAATCACTTAGAACAAAGTTGAGCAAGAGCCTTTGATTCGTCCAAAGTTTGGTATTCTATTCTACAAGGGTCAATTTTGAACGTGTACAACTTTTAATATACTTGGAAGTTTTTAGCTCAATACCTAACAAATTGTAGATAATTGAATTATCTTTCTAACGATACCAATTTCACCTAAATTCGATACCCAAGCGAAAAGTTATGATCATTTTTGTTAGAACTAGTAAGCCACCGTGATAAGACCGCGTAATGATGAGCCTTAAATCCTCATTTTAGTTACAAATTTTTTGTTTAAATTATTGAGGGGAAATTGAGTCTTTTCCCACCTCAACCCAATTCGTAAATCCATGACTTAAAGCTTCAGTTAGGGCATTATTTTCCCATCTTCTCCAATTTCCTCTCAAAGAAATCCTAATCTTCTCTCAAGTTCATCAAAATCAATTCCTTTCTCTTCAAGGTAACCAAGAAATCAAGTTCCTAAATTCAAGAACCTTCAAGGAAGCTTAAATATTTGTGTTTCTCTTTCAAGATTTAAGGTTTAAGGTATGTGTGATATTCATCCATGGGCCTTTTTCATCCATGGAGTCTAAGAACCCATTTTTTTATGTTTAAATTATGAATATACATGTTTATGATGAATTATCTCCATGAAAATTTTATGAATTTTGATTATACATTTTGTTTACAAGTGTTTTTGTAGGAATTAGCCCTTACACATTTGAAACACGAAATTTTCATGTTAAATCCCTAATTAATGGTTTTGTGTTGTAACTATGGTATTTTTACATGCTTTACCCTTTTCCCATGTTTAAGATCATGACCCCACATGTGTTTGATGAAATGCCTAAGTATTGAATTTTGAACATTGATTCCCTATTATGGTTTTAAAACTTTTACATGTTCTTATTGTTATTTCCATTCAGTGTTGGGGGTTATGAATAACCAAAATTTAGCTACTTACATAATTTAATATTGGTAGAACGATTTTAGATAAACCATGAGCATTATAAATCAGTTAGTTAAAATGATCAATTGTTTGTTCAGTTATGCTTAGTTTAGTCTAGTAATTAGTGTCAGTTCAGTTGGAGTAGGATTCAGCACCGAGCAAACTCAGGGATGGGGGCATTTTTATCAGTATAGGGTTTGACCCATAGTATCAATCCCTGAGTTACATAACTATGTAGCCAGCGTAGGTTGAGATTTCTTCCTGCCAGTTTAGGGTTCACACACATCTCATGAGTCTTCCTGTCAGTTTAGGGTTGACAAGATGTTTTCCTGCCAGTTTAGGATTAACATAACCATTATTAGTACCCATGGCACGGTAATAACATCCTTACAATTAGGGTTATAGGTTGGACCCCAATCAGCTCAGAGTGGGGCATGTAGGTTAGATGATACCTCTCACAATTTCAGTTTTAGTTCAGTATTTAGTACAGAATTCAGTTCCGATTTGCTTGACCAAAACATACAGACTTCCAACTATTCAGTTATTAGATTTTAGTATTTTAGTTTACAGACTATTTCAGAATCATGTTATATTCTTAGTCATGCATTCACAGATTTTATATTTTTTATGCATTTATGCATCAGTCATCTCATGATATTCAGTCAGTCATTATTTTTATCCATATGAGCCCTTGCATTTCAGCCTAACCTTATCTCATGTACCAGTACATTCAAAGTACTAACCACATACTTTTCTTCGTGCTTTCATGTCTTATGTCATAGGTTCGGATGCTCAGTTTTCTAACTGCTCTTAGATAGTCCAGCTAGTCAGCAGCAACAGTTAAGTTGAGTCCTCATCTATCGAGGACATGATTACTTTATTTCAGTTTATCTCAGTAGTTCAGTATTCTCATTCAGTCAGAGTTAGTTAAGGTTTTGTCCCATCAACTTCCTAGTCAGTTAGTTAGAGGCTTTTCAGATAATTAAACAGTTAGTCAGTTTATCAATTGTTTTATTAGTCTTTTCAGTATGTCTTCAGACGTTCAAAATTATGATTGAATTCTGTTTCAGTATTTGAAACCTTATGTCATTGACAATTGATTTCCACACATGTGTATTTTATTACTTTATTCAGTGCTCACAGAAGGAACCAACTCATGGGTTAGCTTGAGGTCACTTATGACCGTAAACATCATTGTCGCGACTAGGGGGTAGCCTCGGGTTGTGACAGAGGAGGACCCCTTTCTCTATCTGGTATATCTTTTTTACTTTCATGCACTAGAGAATGAGCAACCTGCTCGATAACAAATTAGAATAATATGGTAATATAGTGATATTAATGATAAATTTTGAATACCTTGTCATATGAAGCAAAAACTTCTTTCACAACTTCCAAAATGCCTGTATAATGGTCCACCATAAACCTTTAAAGATTATTGAATTTTATGTCAACCTTCATTGAGATTAACGATTGGTCAATGAATATTGAAATTTGTATTATAATTAACACAACATACCAAAAAAATGTTACACTTACATAAGTCATAACATTAGACTTTATGTCATCCAAATCACATTGAAAGTGATTCCTTTTTCTTACCAGCAGCAGATGCATTATCTGCATCCCTCTTCTTAACATTATTCACAAATGTGTTTTTTTCCAAGGAAACATATGGCTCTGAATGAGCTCTTGATGAACTTGTCAAATATTTCTCTTTGGACAATGAAGCTGATTATTTTTATCTTTGCTACACATGAACTCACTTTTTTTTGACTCCTCATCAATTTTTTATTTCTTCACAGGAGGGTGTGTAGATGGACCAACATCAAGCATCATCGTTTTAAACAGGTATGCTTTTGGAGGAATACTGAAATCATCAAATTCATATAGAATTTCAGTCGGAGAAGTCCTTTCAGATTCTTGTTGTACAGATACAACCTCTGCTACATTTGCATCATGATCTGTTGGACCAAACATCAGAGGGTTGGACAAATTAAGTTGGTTCAATTCCTGTGGTGACGGGGATAAATTTCTATATGCCAGCTGTAACAAAAATAATACAAAAGATCAAAACCTAACAGTAACTTAAAAATTAACAACAGACATACAAAAGTATCAGTAAAGAAAATAGTACCTTACTAAACATGTCCTCCATCAAATCCTCATATCTTAGCTTTGGTTTAACCACTTTCCAGTTCACCATCCTTGGGATTAAATTATTCTCATGAACGGCAATTGATTCATCAACTTCAGAACAACATTCATACCACTAAATTGGAAGAGCATATGACATGCCATTCAAACGATAATACCATTGCACCTTATTCATGGACTAACTAAATGAAGCCATCAGTTTTGCAAATGCCAATTTACCCCATAAAAATCAACTATAAAGTCCGTCATTAACCATGTGAAAGTCTCGGACAAGGATATTGACTTTAGCAAATTAGGAGAACACAAATGTGTGTTTAAAGTACAAAATCCCAATCTTTACCACATCTTTCATAATTTTTTCCCACTTTTTATTCAAGAAAAGGTTGACCAACTTACTTCTTTTCACATTTATTGCCGAATATGAAAAATATTTTTTTTGTAGTCTACATGGTGGAAGGTCTGAATAGTTGAACTCATTTTTTTTTGGATGCATTTCAACTCAGTAACGATAGCGAACTCGGACATGAAAAAACGAAGAATTGTATTGTTGACCAATACCCTTAGTTGATCCTCATATGGGTGTTGGACCTCTAAGGTCATCAAACAACTTGCTGTCAATCCTTGAAAGTTATAATTAGGGAGGTCTAAAAATGACCCTAAACAGGTACTTTTGAAAATTCTAATTCCTTTATCCTTCAAAACTTCTTTAAGACTATTTACTACATTGATGTTGTGAGCACTGCCAATCCTTAAGTTGTGTGCAGGTCATTTTTTCACAACCAAATTAAAATTCTACCAACAGCAAATATTGACAATAACACAAAGTAAAATATGATTCATATGTCAAATCTATCACACATTTATAAATGAAAACAACAATAAAATGAATATAGAAAGTACTAGTACATATGTATCACCAATAATCTGATCCACAAAGAATCACTCTTACACTGTAGGATGATATGTATCACCAATTAAATAACAGAATATGTATCAAACATTCGGTGTGAACAAAATGTATCATCCATTAATAGCATATGAATCACCCAATAATTTAAATAATAACTGTATCTACCCCATGAATCACCATAATACAATATGTATCACCCATTAAAATCATACAAAGTGTATCTATCGTATGAATCACCATAATACCCATATAATGATAACATATGTATCATTCATTTGAATCATCATTAAAGTGTAAACATGTATGAATAACTAAATAAATTTATATATGTACAATCAATTTTAAAAAAAAAATAGGTACCACCTATATGAATCACTTGCGATATCAATACCTAATTCAACGGATGCTTTATTTCCTCCCGATCTTTATTTTCATGTCGAATTCTTGATTTTTGGCAGAAAAAGCTTGTCTTAAATTCTTTAATTTTTTTGATTCATTGTGGTACTTTGACCTATTTTCACTAAAATCTTCCTCCATGTAATCAAATGTACCCGGAGTAAAATCCACAACTTGATTACTAGCAGGAACACCTTTTTGTGTTTCGATTTGAAAAATCCCTAAACTGAATGAGGGTGAATCTTCATTAGCCATTGAAGATCAAACAAATCAATACAAAAAGAAGTTAAAGCATACATGGATATTGACTTTTCTTGTTAAAAATTAAGTTAAAATCCACATAAACATACAGCTAACCTCTTTGAAGTAGTTGACAATTTTTGAAATTTAATGAAGTATGTTGACGGTTCTAAGCAGTTGAAGTAGTGGAGAAGGAAGTTATCTCAATTGATGGTAACTGGGAGAGATTTTAGGGGAGAAAATTATGGAGAAAAAATGGTTGCATACGTTAATGGAGGAGAGAAACTCGGTGAGGTAAGTTACAACATATATATCAACATTAAAGTTAAAATTTGATATTTTATGTAAATTTTAAAAAGGTAAGGGATATTGAGTAATATTATCTCTTAAGTTTGAGTTTTGTATAGTTTATCCATAATTAAATAGATAAATAAAAAAAAGGATAAATACAATTGAAGGTCATAGAAATGCATGAAGTATGATTAAGATTTCTTTTGTGTGTCTAGTCATCTTTGTTATCATATACGAAAAGTCCAAAATGGTATGCCTATTTGTTTTGACCCTAATTATGTGAACTGCTTTATCACCTAGACAAAAAATATTGTAGGATCTTCAATTAAATTATTTTACCGCTTAGAAATCATGTTTAACTTTCAATATATTAAATTAAGTTCAAGCATATTAATTTAACCTATAACATGTAAAATTAATTTTCAACATTTGTATTTATTTTTACATGTTTTTATTAATTTTTAGCATATGAGATAAATTTCCAGCATATTGAAATAAATGTTCCGCAATCAAAGCCTTAGCCTTCAGCATGTTAATTGTTTTCAGCATTAGAATATATTTTCTAACACTCTAAAATTAATTCCTAGCACTTTTACTAATTTACAACATGGTTAATTATTTTTTGCATAATAAAATTAATTGTTATCATTTTCTAACATTATTTACTTAAATTTGACATGCCTTTGTCTTTATAAAATTCAGCGCATAGTTTTGAAACGATTTGACAATTATCTTTCGTCAATAAATAATTACGTGTCACCTAGAAATCATGTCTATAGGCTTTTTCTATATTAAAGAAAATAAATAAGTTGTGTGATTTAGCATGTTAATCACCTAACCGATCTCTAATTAACTAAGAGACTTGTTTGAAACCATTATGTGCTACATGCTAGTCCAATGTATTTTGTATGATAAGAATCCTTGAGTCTAACTAAGAAGCCTACTTTTCTTAGTCCAGACCCTAAATTCAAAGTAGAAAAGTCTAATGCCTCTTGGACATTAAGACGGGACGAATATACATGTTAGGAAACTTTAGTTTTATCCTTTATTTTCTTAGAACGCCTTTAGACTTAATAACTAAACTAGGTGGGGGTAGGTAGACATTCGAAGATGATGAGAACCCAAGCATAATTCGATTTAGGGTAGTCAAAATTGGGTTTCCATTGATAGCTCTAGGTCTTGATAAATGAAAACCTGACTCCGACTATCCCATTTAGGGAGGAAACGATACGAAGCAAGTTTAATCTCAGGTTCTTTGGTTCTACTTCAGAATAATATAAAGGAAGACATATTGAATCGATTAAGACACCAAAACCTAAATGGAATCAAATGAAGATTCTTTGATTCTATCTCCATTTTGTTCTGAAGCAGAACCAAATAACCTGAGATTGAACTTGCTTCGTACCATTTCCTCCCTAAATGGGATAGTCAGAGCCAGAATCAAGAGCTAGAGTTATCAATGGAAAGCCGACTCCAGCTATCCATAAATTGAATTATGCTTGGATTACCATCTCTTCGAATGTCTACCTACCCCACCAAGTTTAGTTATTAATCCTAAAGGCGTTCTAGAAAAGAAATGATAAAACCAGCATCTCTAAGTGTCTATCCGTCCCAACTTAATGTCTAAGCGGCATTAGAATTTTCTACCTTAAATTTAGTGTCTATACTAAGCAAAGTATGCTTCCTAGTTAGACTCAAGTATTCGCATCATACAAAACACATTGGACTAGCACATAGCACATAATGATTTCAAATAAACCTCTTAATTAATTAGAAATCGGTTAGGTGATTAACATGCTAAGTCACACAATTTACTTATTTTTTTAATGTGAGAAAACCCTACAGGCATGACGTTTAGGTGACATATAATTGTTTATTGACAAAAAAAATTATCAAATCATTTCAAAACAATGTGTTGAATTTTGTTATGACAAAGACATGTCAAAGTTAAGTAAATAATGTTAGAAAATGATAACAATTAATTTTATTATGCAAAAAATAATTAACCATATTGTAAATTAATAAAAATGCTAAAAATTAATTTGAGTACTAGAAAAGATATTCTAATGCTGAAAATAATTAACATGCTGGAGGCTACGACTTTGATTGTTGAAAAGTCATTTTTTGTATGCTAAAAATTAACATGCTTGAACTTTATTTAATATATTAAAAGTTAATTAATAAACCTAAAATATGATTTCTAAGTGGTAAAACAATTTAATTGAAGATCCTACAATATATTTCGCCTAGGTGATAAAGCAGTTCACATGATTACATAATTCCCGCCCCCCATATGCAGTCCCATAATTTTATTATTATATAGAGTTTATACAATCAATTACTACAGACCCGAAGAAAAAATTATATATATAAATCAAAACACAAGCATATTAGGTCCTCTAGTTCACTTTTCCCGACAACTTCTTGAACCCCAAAGTCAACTAACTTCCCGTCAAAAACCTTTTAATCATAGTCAAATGCACAAAAGAACAAACTAGCAGAATCTAACCAAATTAGTCTTTTCAACATTATCCTTATAAGCATGTTTTGTAAGCTACGAGATATTTAAAAGCACGTTACATACATTGTAATATTGAACCAAACCAACATAGACAAGAGAGAAAAATAATAGATTATACGCATCATGTCAAGCACATGTATTTGACAAAATCACAAACAAACAAATTATGATTTTCAATACTTAAAGAATTCATGAAAAGAACATACCTCTTAGAAATGAAAACAAAAAACAAAAATTCAAAGCAAGAGAATGAAAGGGAGCAAACCACAATCTTGAACAAAGTCAGTTAATCCTTCAAACAACAGTTGAGAATATATTCTAAGAATTTATGTTATTACGTCGAAAGGGAGAAGGAATGTGATTGATATCTCTTTGTAGAGGGAATAGGAGTTCAAAAGTCTGTCCAAATTAATTAAGAGAGGTGTTGTTTATATAGGCATAGAGTGATATATGATTAAATGAAAGGGCATATTCAAGAAAACCAATTAAGATATAAAAAGGAAAGGAAATATTTTCAAGAATCAATTAAGGAGAAGGCCGAATCAATTTGGAACATTAAACGGAGAGATTTACCATGAATATGTAAGTAAAAAATATTTTTTAAACTAAAAAAGTTATAAACATGCCCAATTTAATACTTACCATATATAAGAAATTAGTAAAAAAAATGTAAAGCAATTAATCATGTAAGATATTTTCTAATTAAATTATTTTAATTAGCTGTAAAATCAGATCTAATTTTACTAAAAATATATTGTATCAAATATCAAAAAATATCACAATTGCCAAAATAACCTAACCCGGAGATGTTCTAATTTCAAATTCACGGAGTATTGAGTACTCGAATCAAACATTGAGATAAAAAAATTTCACTGAAATGATAAATTCGTAACAACAATATGAACAGAGAATGCAATTTCAATATTGGCAGAATTCACATTCAAAATCCAAATTAGGGTCAAAGCAAACAAGTCATACCAATTTGGGCACAAACAAAAGAAATTAATCGAAATTTTAATCACACTTCATGCATTTCAAATCCAACAAATTGATCAGAGAAAGAAAATAATAGGAGAAAATGATAATGTTAAGTTTAGGCAAAAAGTTAAACAAGAAACCACTTGAGACGAATGTTAAAAATCCATCATGAATTTAAAGTTTTTCGACAAAATTCGGGCGAGAATGAAGGAGATAGCGGCGGCGATGGTTGGCGGCAGCTAGGGGTGGCTCAAGGGTGAGGCTAGTAAAACCTTTGCTTTAGGTCCACAAAATCGCAAGGCCTCAAAAAATTTAATTGCTAATTTTATAATTTTATTTTCTTTTTGACGATATTGAATATAGTAAAAAAAAAATCATCATTCAATAGAAATATTCTGTAACTTTGAATTAAACTACTCAAATATTTATAATAATAAATAATTTATTTACAATAACATCCAAGGTAACGTATTGAAAACGCATGGTTAACGCATTATTAACTTGAATCAATCCTCACTAATATAAATAATAATATTACTATGTGAAACATAATACTACATTAAAAACAACAATTATAAATAAATAAGAAAATAAACATAATTTTTTATTTATTACGCATATGTATATTTTTAAGGTCTCAGATTAAAATTTTGACTTTAGGCCACTAATTTTACTGAGACATCCTTGGCTGCGGCAGTGGGGTTTGCCGAAAGAGGGGGTGGTGTTGGAGGAGACAAGTACATGCTGGCTCATGTTACTGGCTGGATCGTGGCAGCGGCTGACGGACGGAGTAGAATCGGCGATCGGCGATGACCAATGGCGATTGTAGTTGTTGGTTTTCGCCGGTGGAGCTCTGACGGTGACAGTTAATTTTGTGGCGGCAGTGGCGGATTTGGATGGTGGTGTGAGAATGAGGGATGGGCGGCAACAGCTGTCACGGCTCGCCGACGGTAGAGAGAGAAGTGGTAGAAAGAGATAGGAAAAGATGCGGCTGATTTTTGTTTAGAGAGAGAAAAAAAAAATTGTAGGGTTTCTGGGAAGATTTTGGTAGGATTTTTAATCTTAGCTGTTGGATCATATTTGATCAACGATTGAGATTAAAATTACAATGAGTCGGATTGAATAAAATTGGATCAAGAATTTGGATCAATAACTTGATTTGGGTATTTTGAAATTGAGGAAAAATTAAGTTTAATTTAGACTAAAATTGACATCAATTAAGTATAAAAATGACTAGAATTTAAATGAATTGAGAGATTGAATTGAATTAGGTTGTTATTTAATAAATGTAATTAATGAGGGAAAAATTAAATCATTAAAATAAATTATCTATATCTATAATCTATCTATCTATATCTATAATCTATAATATATTAAAAGTGTGAAGACTCATAGAAAAGTGATTCAAACTTTTTACCCTCCATTAAAAACACTTACTAATAAACAAAATCATCTTTTCACCTATTTTTCAATTTATTAATTGATTATATTTATAATATTGAATATTATTTATAATTAAACACTCCTAACCTGTATGGTAAGAAATATTAGAAAAACACTCCTATATAGGAAGGACTTCCTTTATATGTTTTCTATCCCATTCGAAAAAGAGAACAAAGCAAAATCCTCCCTTGCCTCCACTCTGCCTGACTACCGCATTTGCCAAAAATTCAGTAAGTTTGTCTTGTGTACTCTTTATATCTACACCAATTTTTTGAGTTAATCTCTTTTTTAGTTTTTCATTTTTGCTACGTTAGTTAAACTAACAAAAGTTAATATATTGTATGTTTAAGTGATTTGTTTATTTCTTCCCAATGTAATATCATTTATTTATGCAATTAATTAATTTATTAATATTGTTATTGAGGAAAGAGTTTACATGACAATGTCAATAATTTAATTTTTTTGCATTATTAACTATCGATTTCAAATCATGCATGTTCACAAGTTACTATCGATTTACGGTATTTCACTTTGGTCATTGCTTTTTCTGTACAGGTATTAGTGGCACTTGAGAGAATAGAAAAAGATGAAGAATATATGTCACCTTGAGAATCTTTGACCGTTTTCTATTTATATTTATGACGAACTCTTATTTTTTATGTACAACAACTACTTGTCTTGAAGACCAGCTTGTTTCTTGGTGTCTTCAACTTCTGGAAAATACTTGAGGTTGGATAAAGACAATATTTCCTATGTGAAATTCAAGAGGGGTGAATTGAAAATTTTTGTGTGTCGACTATCAAGTCTTCACAATCGACTTGCCTATAAATAAGTATTCTTCACAAGTCATATTAGATATAAATAAATGGACAAGTAGATAATTAACTTAAAATAAGAACACGAAAATTTATCCTCGTTCGGAACACCAATGTGGTGCCTACTTACAGTCCCCTTGGGTTTCAAGGTTTCCTTATATCCTTCAAAGTAAAGTTCGAGAACAGTGGACAATGGTGATGAACAAATTTCGAAGACTTATTTTGTTCTTCAGATCTTGTGACATAGCCTCAGTTTGTATTACAAAGTTGACTCGATCGTACTCTTTATATAAAAATTATAAACTAAAAAGTACAAAGCTTTGTGAGACTAAGATTGAGACACTTTGAGATTCTTTCTTGAAGTTGTGAGAGTGCTTTGATCTTGGGTCTCTTTCTTTTATATTCTTCAACTGCTTTGGCTTCTATTCTTCATAAGGAAACCCAAGAGATTTCTTCTCAATCAAGGATTTGAATTGATTCCTTGATTGAGGAATAACACCGTAAAGTATGTCCATACATAGTGCAACATTCATTGCGATACATGTCCATATCAAATATGTCCATGTAGAGAGTGACCTTCTTTCCTTTTGCCTGTAGTCTTGATTGTTTTGGTTTGCTATAATTCTGGGAGGTCAGTAATCTTTGTGATTGATGTTGCGATATTCTTTCCTTTGCTCTTATTCTTGATTGATTTGCTTTTCGTAAGTCTTGGAAGCCAATAATCTCCATGTTTGATGTTCTTTCCAATCTTGGAGCCAATTGTCTTAAGAGTAGATACTTGCTTTCTTTTTGAAGTGATTGTATCTTTGATGTATCCTACAAGATATTTGTTTATTAGTTTGTCCTTATTAAACCATATAATAAGAATATGGGGCTAACAATCTCCCCCCTTTTGATAATGATAAATAATAAACATCAATTGACTTCCCTATTTTTTATGATGTGCTCTTTTGACTTGTAAGTTCTTTTGACATTCTTCTTTTCCTTGAGAATCAGTATACTTTCATTCTTTGATAGTTAACTTGCTCCCCCTGACTTATAGACACTTCTGATGTTTCTGTCTTTCTCCCCCTTTTGGCATAATAAAAAACAGACACACATCTGTAAAAAAAATCAATAAACATATAGCAGATAAACAGTCTAATTGATTACCAAAGGAGTTAGGCAATATAAGAAGTGTGGCAGAGATTGTGTCAAAAATCATTTTACAACCCAAAACAAAACAAGGGATAGGACCCCCTTTTGAATAAAAGTCATCATTCACCGCTTAGCCAGAAAGTATGTGAGGGTAGTATGCATGTTATGGCAGAATTTATCATAAAATTTTTCAACCTTTTTAAAGAGTAGGGAGTAGAAAGTCTAGATATAAATTGTAAGTTCATCATTTGAGGACCTGACTTGAGACTTGAGGGAGTCTATGCGAGTGAACACTCGAGTGAACAACTTGATGCCTTTTTTTTTAAAGCCGTTGAGGGTCAGTCATACCGAGCTTGTGTCAGTGCCGGTGCTCTTGTCAAGGTCCAATATTTTAGAATTCGACTCTGAATCATCATTACACCTTCTTTAATGGCTTTGAAGCTAGCTTTGAGGTCCTCCAGTTCCTTCAACACATTAACCATGGGGTTCGGAACAGACTTGATTATCTTAGGAGTTTAGTTTTTGCTTGGGCAGAATTCTTTTTACACCATTTGTTATCAACCAAAACATGTACCATACTGGCAGAAGTTTTAGAGTCATAAGTAGTAGAGACTTCCAGCAAGTGGTAATCAGAGAGATCAATAGAGTAATACAAAATAATTCGAGTAAGCAACAATCCATACGGCAGACTGGCGGAGGCGTGAACATTCGTTGCACAATCATGAATCTCGATTGCCAGTATATCTTGTGCTTTTTCACCAGACAATACAGGACAAACACATCTCGACAGGTAATATTGCTGAGGGATCCCTTCCTTGGAATCAGTGTGGTGGCGATTAAGTGGGCCATGATGCGATACTTAAAGCATAGAGAAAATGGGCCAAAATTGGACAGTATTATGTTCGAGTTAGACATAAACCTTTTCGCTTCTTCAAAGATTACCTCAAAATCTTTTGGTTAGGTACCATTTATAAAAGGAATCACACCAGAGAACTTTATATCAAATTATGATTCTTTTGCCAAGCACAAGAGTCTCAAGTTTACCGTTGTCAGGAGAGAGGCAAAGATTGGCGTAAAACATTCGGATTGGATTCTCATAAAATTCAAGTCCACAAAGATGAAAAACCAATGACAAATCTTGAAATTTAAAGAAGTGACTAACATTACAAAGATCTTCCTTTAATTAACAGAGATTAACTATACGGCCGGGTACAATGAAGCAATTTTTGAAGGTAGAGAATTTATCGTTCTAAGAGCATGTCCAAAATTTGTGCATGTCCTCGGAAGGAAAGGAGTTTAAGGAGGTTGAATGTAGTTTCTTGGCTAGAAAGGCTGGGCTGGGGGCTGGATATTTTTTTATGAGAGTTAAGTGTTGAGAATCCGATAAAGATTCGTCAGAGGATTTAGAGAGGAGAACATGATTATTGGAGAGAGGTGTAGGAGGAAATTTTGAAACATTGGCCATAGAGAGAGTTCTAGGCATGGGATAAGATTAGAGTCTGGATTTTAAAGAGGCGGAGAATAAAAAGAGGAGATGGGTAAGAGAACCGAGAGAGAAAGGGGGAATGTAGGGAGTGAGGCAATTGTTGGGAAAAAATAGATGTAGGGAGAAGATGAAAAGAAGTGAAGTAAAAAATGTGACTGGTGTAAGTGAAAGGATGGCAGAAAAGGGGGCAACGTTGGGAAGAAAAAAGGGCGCAATGGCGGCAGAGGTGGCATGAAAAGAGTTAATGAGGACACCTTCCTTTAGAAAACCAGTTTTCAAAATTGAAAATAAAGCAGTAAAAATAAAAAAAGGTAAAATGATATTTTCCAAAGATGAAAACTTATAGGTCTTTAATACTTATAGTGCCAAGTCTTTTTCTAATAAAGCAGAATCTTTATTCTAACAGTGGTTTTGTAAAAATATCTGCCATTTGATTTTTGGAGTCAACAAATGCTAAAGAAAAATCTCTATTTTCTACATGATCTCGAATGAAATGATGTTTAATATCAATGTGTTTAGCCCTAGAATGATGCACAAAATATTCAGATAGCCTAATTGCACTGGTGTTATCACACATTATGGGTGTAGATTTAAAGGAAAAATTAAAATCAAGTAGTAGATGGATAATCCATAGAATTTGAGTATCACAACTTCCAACGGCTATGTATTTAACTTTAGTTGTTGATAGGGCAACTGAGGTTTTCTTCTTACTGTGCCATGATATCAGGGTATCACCAAGAATTTGACAAGTTCCACTAGTACTTTTTCTATTATTTTTATCATCAGCAAAGTCCGCGTCTGAGTATCCAATTAAATTAAAGTGAGAAGAGAAAGGGTACCATAGTCCAGTATCCTGGGTTCCAATAAGATATCTAATGATTCATTTGATGCCAGTCAAATAAGATTCATTAGGACCCGACTGGAACTTTACACACACTGAACATAATGTCTGGTCGACTGGTGGTCAAGTAGAGTAGTGATCCAATCATTCTCTTGTATGTCTTTTCATCAATATCTTTTCCAAATGAATTTAAATCAAGACTTGTGGATGGACTCATTGGAGTTCCATATGTCTTTTCTTTTTTCATGCCAAACTTTTTGATAAGTTTTTTTTTGGTGTATTTGGCTTGACTAATGAAAGTACCTTTGGGAGTTTGCTTGATTTTTAGTCCCAATAAAAATGTAATTTCTCCCATGAGGCTCATTTCAAATTCTCCTTTCATCAGATTAGAAAAATTCTCACATAGGGAGATGTTAGGACTACCAAAAATGATATCATTAGAGTAAATTTACACAATAAGAAGATTTGAGTTGAGCTTTTATATAAACAGAGTTGTATCAATTTTACCTCTTTGAAAATTATTATTTAACAAAAAAATACTCAACCTCTCATACCAAGCCTTTGGAGCTTGTTTGAGACCGCAGAGTGATTTTGACAGTTTAAAAGCATGATTTAGATAAGATGAATTTTCAAAATTGGAGGGTTGTCTTACAAAGACTTCTTCATGAATAAATCCATTTAAAGGACGTTTTTTACATCCATTTGATACAACTAAAAATATTTGTCGGTAGCAAAAGCTAACAAAATGTGAATTAATTCTAACCTTGCTACTAGAGTAAAGGTTTCATCATAATCAATACCTTATTGGGAGTATCCTTGAGCTATAATTCTGGCCTTATTTTTTATAACCTTACCTTCCCCATTCAATTTTTATTTCTGTAGACTCATCTAGTTTCGATCACTGAGCAGTCTTGTGTCTTTTAACTAAAGTCCACATTTGACTTCATTTGAATTAGTTCAATTCTTATTTCATGGCTTCGACCCAATATTCATCTTTGACGGCCTCATCGGTCTTCTTTGGTTCAATTTGAGATACAAGGCCAATAGACGCTTGCTTTCTTATCGAGGCTCTAGTTTGAATCCTATCATCTGAATTTTTGGTGATGAAATAATTTGGATAGATATCATTATGATATATTCACTTAGAATACTTGGTTTGACCATTTTTACTATAGGAGTAGACTCTGGAGGGGATATAGTCGACTCATCTTGCGTTGGCTCGAGAGTTCTGCTAGCATTGGCTCCAGATTGTAGATCAATCACCTATTTTTCATCAATACTTAAGCTCATAGTAGGGTGATTAGTTTCATCAAATACAATATTCATAGATTCTTCAACACATAACGGTCTTTTATTATAAGCTCTATAAGTATGACTGGTGGGAGAGTATCCAAGAAAAATACCTTCGCCACTTCATGGATCAAATTTTTCCAAGTTATTCTTACCGTTGTTATGGATGAAGAATTTGCATCCAAAAGGATAAAAGTAGCTAATGTTTGGATTCTTCCTTCTGCACAGCTCATGCCTAAAAATGATCTGGGAAAATATGTTCTAGCAGCATGGTCCTAGCAGTTTTCTGGAGAGACAATTCTTTTGCTCTGCCACACTATTTTGCTGAGGAGATCGAGGTGATGAGAAGTTCTAAGAGTATTCGTTCTGAGCATAGTATTCCTCAAAAGCCATGTTTTCAAATTCCCCTCCATGATCACTGTGAACATAGGTGATGAAGGATTCAACTTCTCTCTGTACTTTTCTACAAAAGTTCTCAAAGTTTGTGAAAGCCTCATATTTATGAGCAAGAAATATTACCCAAGTGAAACGAGAATAATCATCAATGATAACAAAACATATCTTTTTCCACAAATATTTGCGGTATTGGTGGGTCCAAACATATCCATGTGGATTTTTTGAAGGGGTTTGGTAGTTGAGACAATATTTTTGACTTTGAATTATGTCTGACTCTGTTTACCCAATTGAGTGGCATCACAAATGTGATCCTTTTCAAACTTGAGTTTTGGCAGACCTTTCACCAATTACAGTCTGTATAGTTTCTCAATTATGTGCATATTAGTATGCCCAAGCTTTCTATGCCACAACCAAGTATCATTAGTTTGCACAATGAGGCTGGTAAGGGTAGCAAAATCAGGACTATTTAAAACATAGGTATTTTCAACACGTTCACCGATAAGAGAAATATTTTTTTTGTCATGTTTGATGGAGCAACTTTCAGCTTTGAAGAAGACTCCAAATCCTGCATCACACAATTAATTGATGTTGAGTAGGTTGTGTTTAAGCCCGTTAGATATACTTTAATAAGTTTATATAATGAGTTGAGCTTTGCTGAGCTGACTCCAATGACATCGCCCTTAGCATTATCACCGAATCTGACTGATCCTCCTTTTATTTTCTTTAGAGAATAATTTTTTTTCCGGTCATGTGTTTGGAACATCCGCTATCAATGACCCACATTCCCTTTTTATAACTTTTGTAGACATGTTCCTAAAAAATAAGAAAATTAATTTTGTTTAGGTACTCAAGTGGTTTTGGGTCCTTGCGGGTTAGATGTTCTTTCTTTAGTCCTCCAAAACCACACACGTTAGGCTTTTACTTGCGGCTGTAAGATTTGTGCCCTTTCTGATCTTCCTCTTCAGTTGGTACAACATTGAAGGCTACTGGTTTCTTCTTTTCTTCCTTGTTGTACCTATTGATATAATTTAGTTCATATGCAATGAGATTACCTCGCAACTCATCATATGTTATGTTGTAAAGGTCTCTGTCTCCTAGAATTGTATCCTTAGTTTCCCATAATTTTGGGAGGCTTCTAACCAACTTTTGGACTTGCAGGCTGTGCGGATAGAAAATCCCTAACGATTTTAGCTCACAAACAAATTGTTTCAATGTTCTCATTTTCTTCCATTTTGAATAGTTCGTATTCATTGACTAGGGAAACAATCTTTGACTTTTTGACTTTAATGGTTCCTTCATAAGTTACCTTCAATTTATCCCACATCTCTTTTGCGGTCTCACAGGTTGATATCTTATTTATTCTTCTCTGCTAACTGCACAAAGAAGTAAACTTATAGCTCATGCATTAGTTTGAATTACCTCTTGTTGTTCTTTGGTGACTTCAAAGTTCTCGAGATCTTCTATGTTAGTACTGCTTGATTCTTTGCCTTTTTCCTTGTCCTTCTGCTTTTCCTTGAGTCCAGTTATTGGCTTCTGTCCCTTCTTAATGACATCCCATGCGTGGAAGTCATTTGATTGGACGAAGATTCTGAATATGTTCTTTCAAGTAGAGTAGTGTTATCTATTGAAGTAAGGTGGTCTTGTGGAAGAGTGACCATCCTGAAGGAGAGCTCCTGAGATTTGATAGTTTGTTATTTGATCTTTGCTCACATGAGGTTAAGCAACACAATTAGTGAGACCTACTTTGATACAAATTACAATTCAAGAGGGGGTACATTAAAAATTTCTGTAAGTTGACTACCAAATCTTCACAGTCGACTTGCCTGCAAATTAGTATTCTTCACAAAAAAGATTAGATATAAATAAATGGACAAGTAAATAATCAACTTAAAATAAGAACACAAAGATTTATCCTTCTCCGGAACACCAATGTGGTGCCTACTTGTAATAACCCGTATTTTCGTACTAAAATTCTAACCGTCAATCTTACGCGTCTAAGATATAATCCAAATGAGTTGAATGTGAATGTGTGCTCAAGCCCATTCTCAGCTTCTAGCAAGCATGTAACAGCTTCACTCTGTGATTCGAGTTATCTCTTATGAATCTATGAACTCCAGTCTTATGTTGAATAGCTCATGATAAGTATAAACTCATGTTTCAGAGTATGACCAGTTTTTAAACTCATGATACTAGTGAAGTTCGCATTATATCATGCATGTCCTCAGCTTAGATTTTTTTAATGAATCCATACCTTTGATATTTTATTCCTCAGGACAAAGTTTAGTGTTAATGTTATGTATTGTAGTTTCCGTGCTTCTGGTTTATATGTGTTAGCCCTTCGGTGACCTCTTCCTATGTTAAGATAGTGGTGATGATAGTGGATAAGCAATGGTTTAGATGTGAGAGAGTTGATGACCCTTATTAAGAAAGATTATTTATGCGTAAGATTGAGGCCAAGTCTTTGATACATGTCATGGTTAGTTAGAAATTTTGTGTATGTTTTTAAGAATAGTGCAAGAAAATTGTTGTTGATAAAGTTTTAAAGCATATGCGAAGTATGCCTTTAGGGGTATTTGCCTTAAAGTTATAAGTGATTTTTAATGATAGGCTTGAATGTCATGTTGGGTGTAAGATGATGAATGCAATATGCACTAGTGAATCCATATCAAGAGTTTTAATTAGTCATTGAAGTGTTAAGGCATGTTATGCTTAGGGTGTGATCTCTAAGAAGATATAGAATATTGAACCTTGTGGTTTAGACTAGTATTGTGGTTTGGCATGTTGTATTTTGTGATTTAGTGTTAGGCTTGATCATGGTGAGAGAACTTAGTTTAGTTTAGACCTTAGTAGAAAGATTTCTCAGTGTCAATATGAGAATTATAGTTGAATCAAATGAGTATGGTATTTAAGGGGAATAGTATAGTTGAGAGAGCATTTGAGAAGTGATGCTAAGCTTGAAAGTAAGAAGTTGCGTTGCCTATGGCCTAGCAATCCTATCCTAGTTTATGAGTTATATAATTATATTCCATGCTATAGAGTTATATCAATGTTGTAATTCCTTAGTCAAATGTCTTGTTCAGAGCATGCCCAAAATTCCTTACTCCCTAATGTCAATAGAATTTCGTAGAAAAGTGCTAAAGAAATATTCTATTTGAGTATGGGTAGTCAGTATGATCCAGTCCATATAGCCTGTAATCTAGTTTAGCAAGCAAGGAGATAAGCTCCTATAGATTCTTAATTTTTTAGCTAGTCTTACTATCCGCAGTGTCCTATTAAATTATGAATTCAGATCAGTTAATGCATCAGTTTCAGTTTCAGATATTAAGTCATGATTCAATTCGTAAGTATCCTGTGTAGTATCACAGTCTCTTCCTAGTATTTTCATCAAATTATTATTATTCGGGGATGAACGATCCCAAGAGGGGGATGTTGTAATACCCCGAGTTTTTATGTCATAAACCTCTCATCTTTTCTCATGAGATCAGATCCAGTGCAAAGTAATGGTTACTCATAAGTTGACACTCTCGTTTCTATCTGAGCCATATAAATTATTTTCATAAGAATTCAGGCACATGCAGTTCAGTTTAGTGAATCATTATGTTTGAGATTCAGTGATTCAGTTTATATCAGTTGTACAAGTTAGCTTAAAGACTGAGATTCCTCTGTGTTTTAGCTTAATTATCCACATTCGAGGACGAATGTTCCCAAGAGGGGGATAATGTAATAACCCGTATTTTCATGCTAAAATTCTAACTGTCGATCTTATGCGTCTAAGCTCTAATCCAAATGATTTGAATGTGAATACAAGTTTCATGATCATTATCCTAGTCTATGGAGGAGTTTAGAGGTGAAAAATGTTCATAGTAATGACCTAGAACAAAGTTGAGCTAAGACCAATTGATTCGTCCAAAGTTTGACATTCGATTCTACAAGGGTCAACTTCAAACGTGAATATCTCTTAATATACATGAAATTTTTCATATCAAGGCCTATCAAATTGTACATAATTGAATTATCTTTCCAACGATACCAATTTCACAAAAATTCGATACCCGAGCGAAGAGTTATGCCCATTTTTGTGAGAGGCAGTAAGGGTGTGTGATGGGCAATGTGCTGCCCAATCAAATGTGTGGGATTGGGAGTGCGAGGCACACTTAAATGTCTGCCATAAGGTGTGGGACGCATACCTTAAGGTCTGCCATGGGTTGTGCGCCGTATACCTCACTTCCAAGTGCCAAAAACACCCCTATATATGTCTATAACACGGGATTAAACTCCCACAACATCAAAATAAGTTTACTTTCTCTCAAAATCACCAAGAACAACCTTTAGAGTTTTAACATAAAAACCCCAATAGCTAGATATTCAACCGTGAGAATTCTATAACTTTTACATATTCGGAAACCCCGTTACGAAGGCTACTAGGGACACCCAAAAGTTCGTGAATAGCATTACGTCATTCGAAAAGTCATTCAAAGCTTCAAGTTTAAGGTATGTGGGGTTTTTCAACAAGAACACTCTTTCGTCCTTGTGCCCAAAAATACTTTCTTTTACGAAGTTATGAATTTCATATGTTTTACTATGATTTTGAAGCATGAACTTATATCCTATATTGATTATCATAAGATTATGATATTTTTGATATTTTAGAAGCGGAATTATATGAGAATGATGATATTTTGTGCCTTATAATTGAATTTTTCAGATTTTGAAGGGATTTATATATGTTTATGATGTAAAGCTTGTATCTTGATAAGTTTTAATGTGATATTGAGACATGAGTTTTGAACTCTATTTGAGATTGTTGTTTTTGAGAAATCATGTGTTATAAACACCTTGAGTTTGAATGATTTGAGATGATGAAGAATCTTTGACCTTTCGATCATAAAAAGGGGTGTTTTTGAACCCGAGATGAGAAAAGAAATTCACTTTTGTTGATTATTATGAAAAGGGTAGCGAAATGGCTCCCATTGTGAATTGTTGAACTGTTTATTAGTGGATTTTCATTTGAAAAGATCTGAGCTAAGTCCGGGAGTAGTCTTTAGCACTGAGCGGGAGGTATAGCTGTTTTTGTACTTTTCTAGAACTATGTGCCACTGTAGGATATGAGCCTGAGGATGATTTATATAGTGATCACTAGTTTTTGAATTGATGATTAAGGTCCTATTTCGATGGCAAGGATAGGACAAATTTCCCCAATGTGGGTAAGACGTTGGACTCCATGTGGCTCACATGGTTTATGTCGGTTATGAGAAACTCCCAACGTGTGCATGTGTGTACCCTCCTATCTAAGATGAATGTATATGTTTTGAAGGATTGGTTTTGAGAAAGTTATTGTTTCCGAAAGATTGAGATATTATGTTCTAAAGAGAATTGTTTTGAAATTTGATTACTCTATATGTTTGAAACCAAGGAAGAAGTGAATTAAAAACTTATTGTAACGACTCACTTGTTTTACTTTACATGTATTATTCATCCATGATTTCGATGATTTAATTCGAGCTAAGTGAGTCATTTATATCAGCATACATAATTTTATAAATTATGATGATATTAAGATATTATTTTATATATGCATTGCACCCCCATATGCTCGGTATGTTTCCATGGTACTGACCCACATATTCGTATGTGGGCTACATTTTCTCGGAATGTAGGCACAAGGTATAGTGTACATCTTCAGATCCAGTCAGTTCGCAACATCCAGTCAGCAGGTGATGAGTCCTTTTGATTCAAGGGCTTGAGTTAGTTATACAGTTCGAGAAGTGTTGTATTTTCTTTATCCAGCCGTATTGAGTTGGGATAGTCGGGAGTCATGACCCAGCTACCTATAGTCAGTACTAGTAAAGCTTCATAGACAGTCAATAAAAGTTAATGTATTCCGTTTAAGTTTTGGTTGTAAAAGCAGAGTTGTAATCTTGTAAATTTAGTTTTGTATCTATCATATTCAGAAAAGAGTTATTTTCCGCAGATCTGTATAGATTTATACTTTTTGTTCAGTTGCTTATAAGTTATGCCAGTAGAAGGGTTAGCTTGGGGTCACTTGTGATCCTAAGCACCGTGTGACGTCTCGGGCCCGATTTTGGGACTTTACACTACTTCTAGTCCCCTTGGGTTTCAAGGTTTCCTTAGATCCTTCAAAGTAAAGTTCGAGTACAATGGTAATGAACATGTTACAAAGACTTATTTGTTCTTCAGATCTTGTGACACAACCTTAGTTTGTATTACAAAGTCAACTCGATCTTATTCTTTGTATAACAATTGTAAACTAAGAAGTACAAAGCTTTGTGAGACTAAGATTGAGTCACTTTGAGATTCTTTCTTGAAGTTGCATGAGTGCTTCGATCTTAGGTCTCTTTTTTTTATATTATTCATCTTCTTCGACTTCTATTCTTCATAAGTAAAGCTAAGAGATTTCTTCTCAATCAAGGATTTGAATTGATTCCTTGATTGAGCAATGACATCGTAAAGTATGTCCAAATCAGATATGTCCATACGTGGTGCAACAACCACACCTATACATGTCCATATCAGATATGTCTTCTTTCCTTTTGCCTTTAGTCTTGATTGATTTGGTTTGCCGTGATTCAGGGAGGTCAATAATCTTTGTGATTGATGCTGTGATCTTTTTTCCTTGTCTCTTGTTCTTGATTGATTTGCTTTCCATAAGTCTTAGAAGCCAATAATCTCCATGTTTGATGTTCTTTCCAATCTTGGAGCCGGTTGTCTTGTGAGTAAATACTTGCTTCCTTTTTGGATTGATTGTATCTTTGGTGTATCCTGCAAGATATTTATTTATTAGTTTGTCCTTATTAAAACATATAATAAAAATATGGGGCTTACACTATGAGGTCTGTATTTTTTGCATTATTTCATTGTTGTTATTGCTTCCATATCTGTATTCCTTTTATCAAATTGTTTGGCATACATTATTTAAGCTTAGGATTTATCGAAAACAACCTCTTTGTCTCTACAAGTAAGGGGTAAGGTCAGCATACACTACACCCTCAAACCTCCCTGGATTCCAATTGTGGAATTATAATGGGTATATTGTTGTTCTTGTTGTTATATGATGATTATCCATTATGTTCAACAAATCTCATTTTCTGCTCATGTTATTAATTTATTACACTTAGTTGTGTTATATATTATTATGCTCATATATAAAGTGGTTCATTTTTTTTTTTTCCTACCTTATAGCTTAGAGTGCATTTTTAGGCATCTATATTGATGGTTTCTTTATTGTAGGAGCGGGAAGGACACCAACAAGAATGACTATACCACTTCTTGAATTTTTCTTTTTAATCTAGAATCGCTCCAACACTAAGGTATTTGTCTTCCATTATGAGGTGGAGGATGATGAGCTCGAGCAGCTCTTATAAGCATGACCGAATACTTCTTCAAAAGCATTCATATGTTGCATGTCATTCAGTATTATGTTGACCTTCATTGGTATACTATTAGTGAACTACTATATATCGGCACACAACAAATTATGAATAGAAAAAGAAGAAGATATTCCCGTGTCTGTCGACATATATAGAACCGATGGGTGATTTCTCAAAACAAATGGCTGAAGCTGGCATAAGATTCTATCTGCGAAGGTACTTTGATTAGTTGCTTTTGCATTTGCATTCCTTCCGTTTGAATATAATACATTTAATTTAAATGCTTGGCAAAAGTTCGAATGTATAATTGATTATATCAATAATTTCCAGTTGAGACTTCCGTCGGAACACTACTTTTATATGGAGCCACCGACTACCTTAGCAGTTCTGAATGAGGACAAGACCATGGTATGTTTACAGTTCAACGCAGTTGCTTGAGTGTGATTGTTCCCGAGCACAATAGAAATTCTCTTTACTGAAATAATATTGCGCAACCAAAGAGAGGGAGCCTTTAAGCAACGACCTATAAGTCACTGGTTTAGGTTTAAGTTGCGGAATCATCATTGAGTTTGAGTTTTTTTTTTTCGGGGGGAAGATTTGAGGAGTTTTGAGCTTGCTGCAATGACCTTTAATTATGATTAATTTCACGGGAGTTGAGAAATGCTTTGTTGGAATCTTACAACATCACTATCATATTTGCTCAAGCTTCCCAGATCGCCTATTTGGCTAGTAGCATAGTCATATGTTGCTCAGACGCTTTAAGAATGACAACAACTGTGTGTTGGATCCTACAAAAGTTGTTCTTTTATTGGAGGATCTGTCACAGGTGCAACAACTTTTTTGATATTCCGGGCAACATTCAGTCACAGATACTTGACCTTGGGAGAGGTAATTAGTTAGATAGTTGGGCATGGTTTATGGAGGAATCAACACTGGAGTTGTTCTATTGATCATCGCATGATTCAGTCATAACTAAGGAAAAAAAAGCTGTTCTTCCAGCAAGATGAGAAGACCAAAGATTTGAGGCTGCTTTCACAAGAATTGGATATTTCATTCTTTTCGGCAAAAGTTTTCTTTCTTGGAATTAGTTTTTGTTCTTTAGTGATAAAGCTAAAGCTATGAGAAGATTCTGATTGCTGAAGATACCTCCAGATTTGGGATAGAACTTTACTATGTCAATTTTCGTGAGCATAATCCAAAGCTTCTTTCCTTTTTGAGTAAACTACCTCTTTGGATCATTTCTATCTTGATACGTTTCGTTTCAGTCAAACATCAAAACTAGCTATCACATTTGAATAGTGGTTTTAAGTCTAAGTGTAATTTTTGTAACTTAAAGAGTAGGCCCACTCATTTTATTAAGCGGCAAATCTTGAAGTTAAATGTAAATATTGTGTTATTGCTATTCCTCAGAAGCATGGATTCTATTCTGAGTTTTGTGTAAAACTTCAGGTTTCTTGCGGCATACAAATTTTAATCCCCTACAAGGATATAAGTTAACTGAAATACTGACATGGTAAATAGGAGGAAGAGACACCCTTTGAAAGTAACATAGAGTGTCTTATTCAATTCGGATGAATAGGTCACAACCTTACGTGAGGATATCTTAGTAAACCGGATAATATAACTCCTGTCATAGCATCCCATGTAAATGCAACACTCAAGAGATACAACTGGGGTGCCTCTTTTTCTATACAAGGAACCTTCAAGGCGAACCTTATTAGCAAGTCATCTATGCGAACACTCGGGATGTCCACGGATCTTATGCTGCAGATGATATAGTTGAATATGCAGCGAGTGAACTGTTATAGGCAGGGGTGGATCTAGGGTCCCGGGTGGGGGTTCCCGAAAACCCAGTAACTTTCGTGTGGATCTAGTATTTATATAGAGAAATGTAGTAAATATATAAGAATTATAAGTTGGGAACTAATAAACAAAGTGTATAAGGCTTAGTGGAGTAGGGGGACTTGTAAAAATTTTATTGACCTCTAGATTGTGAGGTCAAATCCCTCTAATTACTATTTGATTTTATTTTTGTCTAACATAGGGAACCCACAAACTTCTGTGATTTTGGCAGATGTATCATTTTAAGATTTTTGGTTTTTGTTTCTATTTTCTTGATATCTTCCAGTAGTATTCTATATGTAGTATTAGTTTTATCACTTTGAAAAAACAATTTTATGTGTTCTGATATTTTTTTGGATTAAGCAAGCCTGTCTTTCCGCCAAATCAAATATTTTTTTTCATAAATTATGTTTTTGTATTGATAAAATCATTAAGTATATATGTACATTGATTAAATTTTGAATTCATATAACAAATTTTGGAATCATTTTAAAATTTATAACCCAATCACTCTGTCCTTTGGTTTCTATAGTACAGTTAATTACCGAAAGTGTCAAATTAGCTCAAAAATTCTTTATCCTACGTGTGACTTATTCCAAATTATTTCTTTTAGAACAAAAGTAATTGATAATTTCCATGTATGTATGCATTGATCATCTTAAACGTAGACAACAAAATCCCAATTCACGACTTGACAAAGTGTAAAGAAGGGACTTGAGAAAAATATATATCTTAAACTGAATTCACATATAAGATGGCAATATCATGGTAATAAATTATGTCCGTTCTATATAGTATTTTCTTGGTATAAAATTTACTAACCCCTGTGTATACACAAATTAATTTAAACAAATTTCAAGACCTACAGAAAAAGCAGATGTACACAAAGAAGCTGAACATGAAAGCTTCTATAAAGTAACACCAGTATTCAGTAGGAACAAAGAGTAAATACTATACCAAAAATCATTTATATTTAAGGCGAATAGACTTCCACGCCTACAGAAAACGTAAATTTACACAAAGAAACTGGACATGAAAGCTTCTATAAAGAAACATCGGTTTTCAGCAGAAAATTATATCCAAAACATCGAATTCAACTCTCGAGAATTACCTGATGTGAGTTATTATGAAAACACCTTGACTGCATCAAGCTCAGTTGTTTCTTCACAATTTTTCTTCTAGATGAAACTTCAATATGCGTAGAGGCATTGAATAACAAATGTGTTCTTTTCAATAATGTGACAACTAAAGTCTCTTAGATTCGCAAGACATCATTAAAAAGGTAAATGGATGATTCAGGAACTTATGTTATTCGAACTTTTCAAAAATATCATCGGCGACTATGTGTCATATCCTTCAAAAATAGTACATTTCTGGAGAAATCTATGCGGGATGTGACAACATTTTTGAAGAGTTCGAACAACTTAGCCAGGAACTACACACATAAACCACAGAAATTGACATAGTACCTTCAACTTTAATAAACTTGTTGACATCTAAAACACCATATTTCAAGTAATTTATCTTCTTCAACAAAACAATATTAATCCGTAGTGTTTAAAGGGGGCTGATTTATATGAAATGTGATGATGAGTTGATCAATCTCTGTACTTCTTAGCCAATTCAAAATCAATAACATAGGCCTATATTAATTAATCATGATTATGAATTAACAGATACCATCCTTACAATTGATAAAATGAGCAGCAAAGTAAGAGCTTTAATCCCAATACTTGATTAGCACGTCTTCCTAATCCCACAAGAAAGTTGTCAGATTTTATATCTCGAGCTCTTTTAACGGAGATCACAACACACCTATTTTCACATTTTTGGGGCTCTGCTTTGAAATAAAAATCTACAAACAATTTATAACCAGGGTTGGGGGATTAGGTTTTTGTTAGGATATACTATTAATATAATTTGTGTTATAGTATATTTTCATGCCATGTATAGACTATTTATTATATTAATAAAATCTTTATTTAAATAGATCATTATATTAACATGTGTGTCCTTTACTTATATAATAGACAATTTTGTGTATGGAGTATTTTAACTCATGCACGGAAGATTAAAATTGTCGGTTCTTATAAGTAATAAATTAATGTTCACAATCAAAGATGAGGTAGGACAAACATATTGATGGTTGTAGCACAAGATTAAATATAATTTGATCTTAATTATGAAAATAATAATATTCCAACTTCTTGTGTTAGTACATTTGTATGTATTGAACGGATCAATTAGAGATATTCGTTTATGTTCTGAATATTAATAAACGATTTCTCTAGTGCATTACATGTACTTATACTCTTAATCTTGATATATTTATTATGATCTATGTGATTTGATTTGTCATTTTAATCTATTAAAAGGTGACTCTTTTATGAGTCAATATATTCCTAATAGGTTGGAAGATGACAAATTACTTAGTGAAATATTAATTAGTTGATAGAACCATGTCTCAGACTTGAGATAGAAGATACCTCTTTATGGTTACTTATAAGTTTCACGTGAAAACCCTACATGTGGATTTTATATCTTTCATGTGAAATAAGTTAAGCATTATAAGTAAAGGATTAAATTAATCAATGAGTTAAATTTTTCAGAGAATTTACTAACATGAGGAGTTAAATAAGATGTAATGGTAGATTTCAAAATTAAATCGAGGAGTGCAATTACAATTTTTAGTAGAATAATTTATAATTTATTATGATATGATAATTCTTTCATCACCGAATTAATATCATAATTGAAAGTCTTAATTAATAAAACTATGGTCCCTATTACGCCTGATTAACTAATCAAATTTGAAAAAAAAAAAGGAGTAATAGAAGAGGTAATATTTATCGATCTTCCGTAAATAAGGAATAAAAAAATTAAAAAATTAATTTTGGCATTATGATAAATTTAAAGCTTAAAAACGTTTTGACATTAAGTGGTATTAAGGCTAAAAACTTTTTTTTGGCCTTAAGGTTATAATAAAGGGCCAAAAATGTTTGCCTCTTCCCCTTCCTCATCCAGCTGAAACTTGAAAGTGGAATAAGTAGAGGCTGAGTTTTGAGAATTCAATCATCCTTCTACAATCATTTTTCAGAAAAAAGTCACTTGCCCACACAAATGTTCATTAAAAAAGTTAATCGGGAAGTAGTAGAAAACAGCAAACTTAGCAAACAAGGTGTTGAACGGTCTATGTGAAAGCTTCAAAAGGTAAGTTTTCTGATTTTCGTTTTGGTTATGTTATCTAGATATTATGTAAGTTATATTAATCCTGTAGAATTGTTGTTTTCGCTGTGCATGTTCTAACAGTTTTGATACCTACCTGAAAAGGAAATATCAACCGTTGAATATAGCTCTCCAAGCTTCAAGAGATATTAAAGAAAGTAGATATTAATTACATGATTTTGAAAACATTGAATCATTTTAGTATCGTTGACACAAGATTAAGATATCAAATCAATTCAGAAATTTGTAAGGACAGCGAAAATTAAAATCCTAAAAATGCATGCAACCATGAAGACAACTAGGAGTCTCCTAATTGATGAGAGAGAATAGCTTGCAAGACTTTTGTCTCCTAGATTTCCTTTAGCTTTTCTAATTTGTGTGTTTATATTTTATTTTCTTTTTTGTTGTAAATATAATTGAGTATTTTTATTATAATATATGTCCATTAAAGCCTAAGTTTACTAAAAATTAAAAAATATTAATCACAAAATGAAGTAATAACGGAATGTTTGACCATGAATTTCTACTACTAAAGTTTTATCGCATTCAACTTCAAAAAATACATTTACCCATAAAATTTTAAAATTTTAAGGAATTTGAGAAACATCAAAAAAGTTGTTCTCACTCAAAATTACTCACAAAAAATTAAATAGCATTACATCAATTCAATATATTATCAGTCTTTTCATAATTTCCCTTTGTTATCATCGTTTAAGGTTTTTTTGTTTGTCGTGTTATTTCACTCCCAAGAACATGCTCATAATTTGAGTTCGATTGTATTCTGTGTGTATATCAATAATTGAAACTCACTCAACTGATGTAATTCGTGTAAACAATTGAAGCTATCGTCTAAAATGTTCATAATTTTGATTTAAAAAAATGTACAATCTTGAGAATGAAAATTACTCTCCTTTAATAATAGGATGCTTTTTAGAATCAGAAAATAAATATAATGACTAAATACTATTTAAAGTATTTAAACTCTAGCTGTCACTAATTTGAATCATCCCAACTTATAGAAAAGGACTAAATCGTATAAATTAAAATAGAAATATATTTTGACTACACTAATTTTTCTCTTTAATTATTTGTACGGCGATGATTTATCATGCTCCTGTTTAATTAGCAACACTTTTTTATTTTTAAATTTAAACTAATGACTAAATACTATTTAGAGTGTCTAAACTCTGGTTGTCATTAATTCAAACCTTCTCAACTTATATAAAAAGATTAAATAATATACATTTAAATAGGAAATATATTTTTGTTAGCAAACTGAACGGACATACATCTAATTTTTCTACTTATTTATTTGTGTGATGGTAATTTATCATATCCTCTTTAATTAACTATACTTTTTTATCTTCAAAATTTTATGTTATAGTTTTAAAATTTTTGTATGCTCATAATAATTATTTTTACATATATTTATTCTAAATTAATGCCTTGATACACGTGCAACGCATGTATCCTAAATTGGTGTATATGAAATTCATGTTACGTAAAGCATTATATAAAATTGACTGTAATATATTGGAATAAATAGGTACAAAATAGTAATAGTAATAATAATAATAATAATAATAATAATAATAATAATAATCCACATCTATAATCCGTAATACATTAAAAGTGTGAAGAGCCTAAGAAATGTTGCTTAAACTTTTTGTCCTTCATTAAAAGCTTTGTTTTAGACAAAATTATCTTTTCACTAATTTTTTATAATATTTACGAGTTGAAAATTAATTAAATATATTTATGATAAAACCTTTTCTTATTAGAAGTCATCAAAATTAATGACAATTAATATTTTTTTCCATTAGTTTAAGAAATCTAAATTAATGATTTTTTATATTGTAAGTGCGGTCACGAAGCTCTGTTAAAGACTTCCTGGACTCAACAAAATCTGGGTCGTAGGTTTTTTACTTGTAAGATTTCAAAGATAATATTTTTTTATTTAATTAATTGATTAATTATTGACTTGTAATTGTTTTGTAATTGTGTTCATCTTTTTATAGAAATTGGGTGGATGCAATTACTTTGATTGGTATGAAGAACGACACCCTTCATAAGCAAATCGTGTAATTTGGGATTTGTTGAACAAAGTCAAGACTTTTGAAGAGAAACAAAATCGGGCAAGAAGATACTACATTGTTGTTGTTATTGCTACTGGTTTGGTGTTGTTGGACATATGGATATTCAAGCCTAATTGCTGAAATTTTCATGGTGGTGTATGTATTTGCTACTGGTTTGGTGTTGTCGAGCACATTGATATTCAAGTATAACTGTTGTAAAATATCAAAAAATTAAGGAATATGTTGTAAAGTCGACAGCGTCATAAGCTTCCCGGTACGTTAATTGCCTTTTTCTCATGAGGCAGAGAATTATGTCAATATGTTGTGAAATAAGAAGTCAATTTTTAAATAGATTAGTAATAGTAAAGATGCAACGAATGGTCCATCTGTTGCATAGGGTCCATCCAATGCAATTTATGCAACAGATGGATAATAAGTTGCAACAGAACCACTACCAGTTGCACCAGTATACCCAGCTGTTGCAACAGATGTGAAATCTGTTGCGTAGATTCTTCTTCATGGGGTAGATTAGAAAGGCTAGGTTAGGAAAAGTAAACTTTCCTTATCCTCTTACGGCATACACATATCAGTCATAGTCTGGAAGTCTTGGGGGGAAATGGGAGGCCTGGGGTAATCTGGTGTGTCAGGCTTGGCATTATTGGCCTATCGCAGATCCCTTTTCTCTTCGGCACCAAGTTCCACGAATATGTCCACCTTCTTGACTGGCCCTTGAACTTTAACAGCTTTTGGAGAGGGAAGAATTGCAATATCTTTTGATTTTTGATTGGAGAGTACGTCTCTAATTGCTCTTTTTTTTCTTCTAACCAACACTGTAGAAGTGTGCAGCTCCCTCATTTTATTGGATGGTATGACACACCTCTTGGATTTGAATTCCTTGATAGCTTTAGAGCTAGTCTCTACTTTTTCAAAGAGTTTATCCTAGCTATCCTTGCACTCTTCGCATTCGCAATGAGAACACGAGGGTAAATAGGGGTGAGAGGGACCTGCGTAAGGGCGAAAAGGGGTATTTTCAAATATATTTATTCTTTCTTGAGCATCAACATGCTCATCATCACGAGTGGTAGCAGCATCAGCATGCCTACCACCAACACCAACAACTCCATTAAACAAAGCACCCGGATCTGCCTTAGTAAAAGGTTGGTCATGAAGAGCCTCAACATTAGGATGACCTTGCCTAACTGTTCTTCTTACAGCTGTTACTCCAGCCAATTCCTTCTTTATTAACTCCACCGTTGGGTCTGCTATAGTATCAACATGACCTAGAGTAATATAAGAAGTCATCACCGACTCCTCCTCTGTAGGCACGATCCATGTATGCACAACCTATAAAAAAGAAAAATAAGATAAATACATTTAAATCATATAATATAATAATTTTCACAGTTGGGCTACATTTAAAAATAAAGACCCATCTATTGTATAGTTTGTAGTATATGGTTACAATCCGTTTGAGTCTGGTTCAAAGAAACAGAGCAACACATAGATAATTTAATGCAAAATATCAATCATCTGTTGCAACAGTTGCACAAGATGGGTAATCTATTATGTAACAGATGATTTGTACATCGCAACAGATGAAAAATATATTATCAGATTACATATTTATTGCATAATTTGCAGTAGATGGTTAATCTTTTAGGAGTTGGGTTCAGAGAACCAAAGCAACAGATGGGTAATCTGATGCAAGATTACCCTTTCTTAACAAATGTCCCATCTGGTGCATCAAATATAACATCTGTTGCACCAGATATAACATCTGTTCAATATCTTTCTTATCTTTGAGTAGAATTATTTACTTGAAGAAGACTACTGCATCATCCGAAGGGTTAAAGAGATCAGCCTCCTTAATATTGGTGTTGCTCTTTGCAGCTAACCACCTAAACATCCTTGGATGAGAAACCTCATCCGGGTAATCGATTAACTACTTTCGGAGGGGAGGAATGACTTCAAATGCCCAAGCCTGAAAAATGTAAACAGGAAGCAAGCCAAAAAAAAATTCATAATAACTATATTCAATATAAATTAATGGATGAGTAAAATTAGTGATTAATTTTACCATGAAAGCCCAAGGAAAGCCATATAATGTGGTCGTCCCTGAGGATAGCTTTGTCAGTAAATATTGGACAGTCAAGTAGAAGCTGTCATATTCCCAGAAATAATTGTTGAATTTATCAAAATTCTTAGCACGCGCCAACAAATCATCTTTTATGACCTTGTTGATGTCTTTTGCCAGTATAACCGAATTGGCACACCAAACTAAGAACAATTGCTCCCTATACTGCTCTGGTATAGTTTTATCCTCGAGATCTATCAATAAATCCAATGTTTTGTATCCACGTCGAGTAATGTCAAATAATCCATTTATTTTTTCCTTGCATTTTCTTGTCTTAGATCTTTTGCGAGGTGGTGGTCCTTCTGGACAATGGCATCTCAAGTCCGTCACTATGGCAAACTCTTACAAGCCAAAACAAATAGGCATGCCACAGTAGTTGATCCAGATTTCATCCTTCTTCTTTTTGCCCCCTCCTTCGGATCTTTATCATCCCCCGCGTACTTGATCCTGCGCTTGAGAAGACCATATACCACCGTCATAGGGAAACAGATATGTGCATAAGGGTCCTCAGGTAGCTTAATAAAGCGTCCAAATAAGCTCTTCTTAAAAAGTCTGCCTATGTTTTTGTTCTTCATAATTTTCATAACATGTTTAAAAAATTTTGCCATCTAATACTTAAGTACAATTTGACCAGTTTGTTGTTTTCCTCCTGGGTCATTTATCGTCATCGTAACTTGAAACTTGTCAATACTAAAAGTTTTAACAGGATCATACTGGGATGTCGATATTAATTCACGCTCCATCGGTGATCCATTATCATCATATTGATGATCATCCTCTTTCTCTTTCTCACTCTCCAATTCCTCCTCTTTCTTACTTTCATTTTATTCATCACCATCTACGAACCCTTGTCCACCTCCCTCAATATTGTTTTCACATCTCTCCTCAGCTTCACTTTTCACTAACTGAGATTGTTCAAGAAGCTCCTCCGAATCCCTCTGTACTATAGCCTTTTTTTGGGTGGTCAGACGTTGATCCACTTTCACTTTCTTTTCTTTTGGGAGACATGTTTTACCTACAGACAAAGAAAAAGAAAAATTACATTACAATTGATGTATGCATAGATTTTAAAAAATACATTACAAACACCACGAATACCGACACATCAACAGACACCACCACAAACACCACCAACCAATGCCAACAAAACAAACACCATGAATACTGACACCACGACAGCCACCACGAACACCACCAACCAATGCCACCACCAGTGCCACCATGACGACCACAAACACCACCACCACCAACACCACCAATACCACAAATACCATCCAACAATACCGTGAAAGTAAACGGAACACTGCGATGGAAACTAGGGATTTCTCGAGTTCTTCCTACAATTTTACCATCAAAACTCAAAATTGTAAACCCATTATCGAAGATAATACAACTAAAAGTTTTATTTTTCTTCATTAACTTAAAAACCCTTATTTTTTAGAAAAAAATAATAAATATAGAGCTCTTCTCAAACTCTGTTACCTACGAAGATAAAGAAAATGACTGATACAAGCAAGAATGAAGTCAAAAATAACTCTTATGTGGTTGGAAATGGGAAGCAAAGTGATCTGTTGTGGAGGGTTGAGATAATTTGTTGAGTAGTTATTATCTGTACTGTATTGTTGAGTGAGAATGAGAGATAAAGAGAGAGACCTCGAGATTTGAAATGATGAAACGTTTTGTATGGGTTGATTTGTATTTTGAAAAAGAATAACAAGTAGTTTTGAAAATTTTAATTTGGTTCGAATTGATCTTAATTATTTTTAAAATCATAAAATATATGCGTAATTTTTAACCCTCTCATCATGCAATTGCCAAGAGGGTAATTCAATTGAAATTGTATAAAAATAATTGAAGTTGTAGTTGACCGAGTACTCTAGTTGACCCGATGAAAACTCACCCCTGGTCCTAGATTAATCAATTTAGGTACTATTAGTCTAACATATGAACTCAATTGAAATTGTAAAAAACAAATGTTCAACATGTTGCGTTAGATTTATCATCTGTTGTAAATTATCAATCAGATTAGCTAACAAAAGATTATGAATTTATTGTAAATTATCAAACAGATTAAGTCATTTATTGCGATAGATTACCCATCTGTTGTAAAGTATCAAATAGATTATCATATGTTGCAACAGATTACTCATATGTTGTAAATTATCAAATAGGCGCTGTCATCTGTTGTGGCTAACCCTATGAGAACTCACCCTTAGTCCTAGATTAATCGATAGTTTACCCTATGAGAACTCACCCCTAGTCCCAGATTATTCAATCAAGGTATTAGTACCCTAGTCCTAGATTAATCAATTAAGGTATTAGTCTAACATATGAGGTAGTAAGAATTGGTTCGTCTCAGAGTTATCGATCAACGACTCTAGTCGAAAAAAACGCAGTACTGTCTCATTATGCAATTGACAAAAGACTCAATTGAAGTTATAGTTGACCCAATAAGAACTCACCTCTAGTCCTAGATTATTCAATTAAGGTATTAGTACACTAGTCCTAGATTAATCAAGTAAGGTATTAGTCTAACAT
>NC_061122.1:23145779-23276987 GCF_002878395.1 Capsicum annuum | reverse complement strand
TAAAACCCCTATTACTTCTTCCGTTTCATATTGACTTGGCACACCCATTAAGAAAATATTAATTAGAGGTTTATTTTACTACCAAATTAGCCTTATTAATTATGCTTTGAAAATATTAATTTGAATAAATACACTTTGTTTAGTCATTTAATATTAAGGGTAGTACATCTAGAAATTAGAATTATCTCATCTCTCCTCTCCTTTCCTTCATCCCTAAATTTATTTTATTCATCTCTCATTTTTTTTCTTTCTATCCTCTTTAGGGTTATCACAACTTTTTTTTCACTCCTCTTTCTCATAAATTTTCGTTCGGATCTAAACCGATCCATATCCATATCTTAGATTCCTCAACTAAAATTGTTGTTTTGACCCCCTTTTGACATTAAGGTATGAAATGATTCACTATTGCTCTTTCACTCTCTTCTTCTTCTTACAAGTTATTTACATCTTTTTTTATTTAATTACCATTTACCTATATCATATTTATTTAAACAATTTGAAGGAACTTTTAATTGTTGAATAAACGAACTGAGAATTTTTATTACAAGATACGAAAAAAAGTCATCTGTTGGGAGAAGTTTAAAAGCCTTGTTGGCAGTATCATTATTTTTATGTATTTTGTTTGTTTCTTTGTTGTTGGTGTTGTTATTGATGTTGCTGTTGGCGTTGGCATTATTGGAACTTGTGGTGTGGTGTTGTTGACAGTGGTGGATCCAGGTTTTTTAGACGGTGGGTGCTTCTTAGCTTAAAAATAGTAGAGTCCGAACAATCAACACTAAGAGTAAGGGAGAAAAAAATAAAAAAAAGTTTAAAGTGAATAAGGAGAGAAGAGTTGGTTACGAAAATTAAAAAAAATATGTGCTGAGTGGGAATTGAACTCAAGACCAAAAGAAATAAATAGCCTTAAGCACCCATAAACAACAACTAGGCTAACCAAACAACTCTTACTATGGGTGCTCACTCATTAGATTATATACGTTTTTTCTTAATTTTTATATACATATATAAAGTTCGATACGAATTCAGTCTGTGCTCGCGCACCCGGAGGACTCCATGTGGGTTCATCCCTAGTTGTTGATGGTGTTGGACATAGGATGTATGCTTCTTTGTTGTTGATGATGTTGTTGGAACAAATGTTGTTGTTTTCTTTATTGTTGATGTCTTTTATTTGTTGTTTGTAGTTTATGCTATTGTTGATGTTGCAACAGACGGAGCAGCTGTTGGAACAAATCAAACCACCAGCAAGGCTGCTATGTATTCCAACAAACTCTATATCTGTTTTATCAGACTCCACATCTGACGTAACAGACTCCACATCTGACACAACAGACTCTTCATCTGATGCAACAGACTCTACATCTGTTGCAATAGAAGGATAATTTTCTTTCTGTGACCTAAATTTTTTTCTTGTTCTTTATAGATATAAAAGGAACTGAAAGTTGATCAACTTTTGTCTGACCATCATAAGAGGTTGCAGCAAAGATAGGTTCAAAAGAATAAACTGTATGCAGATGGAACCACTTCATATGTGGGAAGTATGTATTGCTGATAATGTTATCATGGAAACGCACATAGAGTACACTAATTTTGTGAATGTTGTTTTTACTGATTAGTCATAGATCATTCAAATAAGATTTAATGACGATGTTGCTCATGTTTATTTGTCATGACTTCTACAGACTTTCGCTGTGGCAAACATTTCTAGCAACGGTGTAGACTTTTGCATGACGTATATGTTGTCCTCTATATGGTAGAAGAATGATTAATCTTACCCCTTTTTGCTTATCTTGTACATGCAAATGTGAAGAGTGCAAGGCAAAACATGATGGTGTGATTAATACAGTTAATGCATTAACTGTTGATATAAAGGAATTGATATCTAATAGTAGTGTCATTCAATCAAAGAGGATTTCAATTTTATTCACTCCATTAGAGATTAAGTCTAAGAAGAGAAAGAAAGCAATTTCCAAGGCACTATCAAGTATCCAAAAAAAGAAAAAATTTGGATCTGATAAAGGTGACAAGATAAAAAGGGGTGGGGAATAGGAAGGAAAAACTGAATGCTAGATTTAGTTCATCTTGTTTCGTTATGTAGAGATACTCCATCTAATTTTGAGTGTTTTTTCTTTACAGGATGGTGAGGAAGTTAGAATATCTCCATCATTAGCTAATACCAGAAACAAGACATCTGATGTTATTGAACCACCAGATTGGCCTGTGAAGGTTGATAATCCAGAAGATGTCTTTGCTCGAGTTAGTCAACAATTTAAACGATCTCAATCACTTGATTTTTCTGCTGATCAATCTTCTCCGTAAAAGATAAGATATCAACAGAATTGCTTAACACAGCGAAAGCTGATATCAATAGATTACTGATTATGTCTTCTCAAGACTTGCTTCTACCAGAAAACTGCTCTGCATTCAGTATTGCACTATCCATATATGCTGCAGCACAGGATTTATCATCCGAAAGAGCACGTGCCTTGGAAAAACTCAAAGAGAACCTTCCATATTTCTCCTTAACTTTACGTAGAGCTAAGAAGGACCAAGAGGAGTATTATAGAAAAGCTGTCAAGAAAGAAAGTGAGTGGTCCTCATTGACAAACTCACAAAAGATCAAGAGCTCTATACTGAGCTTAGCGACCACAATGACAAAATGATTGAATTGGAAGTGGTGGTGACTTGACTTAGTCAAACAAAAAGCCATGATTGTTCATATTCCCTAATTAAATAAAACTGATGACTTTTCGAATATATAATTTAAAAAAATAGATTTAAATACAATATTTTATCTTTTTATTGTATTTCGGAAAGAGACAGATTGATAATCTGTTGTAAATATATTCCACCTGTCAGATAACTTACAATACAACATATGGATAATTTGTTGCAATAGATGGATATATTAGTTTGCTTTTCCATCAGCTGTGGCGTCTGTTGCAACTTGTCAGCCATCTGTTTATTCAATTTCAGCGAGAGCAATAGATTTTTCTAAATACTTTTTGGACAAACTCAATTTTTGCTCTTGGATTGCTTCTCTTTTTTTCTTTGCATCCTTCAAGCTGGCCTCCAAATTCAATTTTTTCCATCAATCCAATAGCAAAAATTTAATTTGGTTGAAGGTTGCAAAGAAAAAAAGAGAAGCAATCCAAGAGCAAAAATTGAGTTTGACCAAGAAGTGTGTAGAAAAATCGATTGCTCTCGACGAAATTGAATAAACAGATGACTAGCAAGTACAACAGATGCCACATCTGATGGAAAAGAAAACTGGTATATCCATCAATTGCAACAGATTGTTCATATATTGTATTGTAAGTTATCTGATAGGAGGAATATATTTTGCAACAAATTATCAATCTGTCTCTTTTCGAAATATAATAAAAAGATAAAATATTGTATTTAGATCCATTTTTTTAATTTACAGATTCGAAAAGTCACCAGATTTATTTAATTAAGGGATATGAACAGTCATGGCTTTTTGGTTAACCAAGTCCAGTGCCTTCCAATTCAATCATTTTATAAATAGGTCACTCCGGCCTCCTCTCACTCTCACTCCTCACTCACTCGTTCATTCTACTACACTTACAATACTAATATGGCTGATCCATATTCGCACAAGAAGGTTCATATAGAGTCCTTGCAGGAACTTCAAAGGAAGTTTGATGAACTCCAGAGAGATTTGGCCGACTTCAGAGCAAGGCTGAGGAGGGCTCAGCTGCTGCCGGATGAAAATTATCAAGTTGACAATAATAATAGTAATAATAATAATAATAATTAGGTTATGTTTTTTCTTTCTTTTAGCGTATGTATTTTCCCTTTTTATATCCGATCTACCTATAAGGGATTCAAAAATATCCATGTATATATTTGGTTTGGTTTGGTTTGGTCGACTTTGAATTTTTAATTCTTATTCAATATTTAATTATCATTCTATTTATTCCCTATTCTCAATATGTCGACGGTTAGAGGTAGGGATTAAGCACTTGTGGCAATAGATGGTGGTGAAAGTGATGATGAGAAATTCTCCTAAAAATGGTTCGTTAATAAATAATAAGGAACTAAATGATATTATAATCGTAAAAGAAAGATTATTTAATTCAAAAAAAGTCACAACATTGGATTAATTTAATTAAGATATATGATGATATGATTTTTAAGAAAAAAGTTAATGAATAGTCGTGACTACGATTTTTGTCTAAACACATTCAACAAACAAAAACAAAAAGCGCTTCTGATGCATCAAATTCCTCATCTGTTGCGACTGATGAATCAGTTAGAATAAATTTAAAAAGTTCCTTAAACAGATGGTCGATTTATAGCAACAGATGGTATATCTGTTGAAACAGATATCTGATGCAACAGATATACAATCTGTTGCCATAACTCAATTAATAAAAATGGTTATTAAAGAAAAGAAAGAAACAAAACGGTTATTGAAAACCAGGTGTATTCAATTTTCAAATTGAGAAAAAGATTATTTAAATTTAATAAGCTGAAAAGTCATGACTTGTCACAATAATAAAAAATTCATCAGCTTGATTTAATTAAGTCATTTCTTTTCACGGAAAAGAATAAGAAAATAAATGATAAACACAATTTAAATCGTAAAAAACTCACCAAAAATATTCTTGTATTTAAATCTTCTTTATTAATTTATATATTTAAAAATTCAGAAAATTTGGTTGTTATGAAGATAATTTATTTTTTAAATATATATATATATATAATATATATATATATATATATATATATAAATATATAATTTATATATTATATGTTTCAACAAAAATATTATCTGATGCAACAGGTTAACTATTTGTTTCAACGGATGATATATCTGTTGTAACAGATGATTTATCTGATGCAACAGATATATAATTTATTGTCCAACTCAGTGTAAAAAAAAATGGTTGCTCGAAAGAACTAATTATTTTAGTAATTATAAAGCTGAAAAGTCATGACTTATCACAATATTGCTTAATTTAATTAAGTCATACCTTTTTACCGTAATCAAGAATGTCATTAATAAATGGAGGTGAATAGTTGTGCCTTTAAATCTGCTTTATTAATTTATATAATTAAAAAGTCAGAAAATTTGGATGTCATGAAGATAATTTATTTTAAAATATATATATATATATATATATATATATATATGTTGCAACGGGTTATCTATTTATTGCAACGAATGTTATATCTGTTGTAACAAATGATTTTTCTGATGCAACAGATATATAGTCTGTTGTCCAACTCAGTGTAAATAAAAAATAGTTTCTAGAAAGAACTAATTATTTTAATAATTATAAATCTGAAAAGTCATGGCTTATCACAATATTTTTTAATTTAATTATGTCAACTTTTTACAGTAATCAAGAATGTCATTAATAAATGGAGGTGAACAGTTGTGTCTTTAAATCTGCTTTAGCAATTTATATAATTAAAAAGTCAGAAAATTTGAATGTCATAAAGATAATTTATTTTTAAAAAAAATATATATATTATCTTATGCAACAGGTTATCTATTTGTTGCAACGGATGATATATCTGTTGTAACAGATAATATATCTGATGCAACATTTATATTATCTATTGTCCAACTCAATGTAAAAAAAAATGATTCCTGGAAAAAGCTAATTATTAATAATACTAAAGTTGAAAAGTCATGACTTATCATAATATTGATTAATTTAATTAGGTCATAACTTTTTACAGTAATCAAGAATGTCATTAATAAATGGAGGTGAACAGTTCTGATTTTTTTCCTAACTCATTCAAGTTCAATCCTCTATAAATAGGTCCCTCCTTACTCAGTCGTTTGTTCTACTACACACTATTTATTCCTTGCTCTTATTACACCTTCAACTACTTTCTCTTCAAGAACTTGATAGCATTTTCTTGTCTCTAGTAAGTTTTTTTCTTGATTTTTGTCTAAATATTCGTTGTATATTACATTACATTTGAATTCTTTCTTTTCTTTACTTTTGTTTTTACGTGTGTTTTGTCAACTTATGCGTTTTCTAGATATGATTGTTCCTTTGTGGGATATCGCTATTTTACGAGACGTCATGCAGGAACTGCAGAAGGAGGTTCATGACCTGCATTGGGAGTTGGCCACCGTCAGAGTAAGGATGGTGTGGGAGATTCGCAAGCTGAGGAGGGCGCTGCTGCTGCCCGTTGAAGATTGATCAACCGGTCATACAAATAATAATGATGATAATAATAATGATAATAATAATTAAGATTTTTTTCTTTTATCTATGTATTTTTTTTGTTTGTTTTATAAAAAATTATGTTTGATGCACTTGACTTTTTCCTATTTCTTATTTAATTTTCGTGCTGTCTATTTCTATTTCTTAATGAATGACATGTCTACAATTAAGGAATAATTTGATTCCAGTATCAATAGCAAGAACATATGAGTTATCTGTTAGGTTTGTGTTTGTGTGTGACAGGAGCTGTATTTTGTTGTTCGAAACATATTAGTAATCTGATGAAACGTATAATTTATCTGTTGAAACAGATTACTAATCTGGTGCAACAGAATACCCATCTATTCGTTTCATATTACGGGCACCTAGAACCCATAAAGATGAATCCAACATGAGTATCCTGCTACAACAGAACATTTATCTGGTGCCGCAGATAATGGATCTGTTTAAACAGATTGCTCTTGTATTGCATTCATGTTTGCGTGCTAGCTATTGTTGAAAAAACAACACACTAGCAGTTACCCAGATTCAAATAAAAAGCATAATTTGACTTACCAAAGTCTCCTCTCAAGTAATTTCAAAGTTGAAAGTGATTTACGAAACAAAATTTGACATAAGAATTTAGTCAAAGAGCAGCAGTTGGGGTAACAACAACAACAACAACAATGGTCAACAAGAAGAATATGAAGATGATAATGAAGTATATGATGATGATAATGAATCAGAAGATGATGAATAAAGCAGCAGCAACAATGAACAACAAATATCGCGAAGAGAGAGAAAATAACAACGAATAAGGGGAGAGAAAAGACGCCTTTTTTTTCCTTTGCTCCCCGTTATATATTAACTAACATTTGGATCAAAGTGTAAATTAACAAACTTGTGGATTATTTTGAAATTTCCCAAACTTTCTTAAATCATAATTAAGTAATTGTCACCTCTACTCTACTCAATTATTAAGACTTATGTCACCTACACCTCATTTTCAATCTCTTTTGTCACCTGTGGCCCAAACCCCCAATTAGTGGCATGTACATATTTATTTGATACCAAAAATAATGTGTAAAAAATAATAAGATTTAAAATTAATAATTTTGATGAAATAACAATCTAAGAGGGTGTCAACACTTTTCACACGGAATAATCTAACATTCAACTGCTCAAATGAGCTCCAACCATACATCAGTATTCATCAAAACAAACTTAAAACAAATCACCAAAAATAGTTCAGAATCTTCAATGGTGGTGGAATGACTCCTGATAGGGTGCACAGTACATTTCTCTTGGATATTCCCAAAAAGCAAATTGGCAAACACGATTGGAAAATATGAAAACAATTTCAAAAGGAGTAGTGTGAGGCTAGGGGCTGATGTGATTGTGTTTTCGTGAGGGAGGGATAGACCGACGAGTATGTTGACACAGAGTGCAGGAATGTTATCGTATACTTTTTTAAGGAGCACGGGGAAAGAAGATATAGTTGCTCCAATGATCGATTTTGTTAAGAGGGGAGAGACATGCAGATGTTGGTTCGGTCTACAGCTGATGATTGAAAATGAAATTCAGAGACAATAGTACAATGGTCTCCTTATGAGAGCAAACAGGATCTCTTCCAGTAGTTTGAGTTATTGAAACTTAAAAACTAAGCGAACATAAATTAAGAAAATGACATTTACGAATTCATAAATAGTTTTTAGAATTTAGTCTGAGCACAAAAATTTAATAGTGTAGTGGTAACTTTGAGTATACTTCACTTTAATCCTAAAAGAAAGAAATTGCCTAGTTTGACAAAAGGAGAAATGCCACTCAAAATTCTTGATTTCTCTAATCTTCTCAGCATTCAATCTCTCCTAGGCTTCTAAAAGATCTTCCCATCTGATTGCAAAAATAATAATAATAATAATAATAACAAAAGCAAATTAATATATGGCTAAAGGACTAAAGTTTCAATCCCCAAGATATGCTTTTGCCCATATTTACCTTTTGAGGGATCAGGTTTTGAAGCTCCAACAAAATTTTCACTTCCAACAGTTGAAGCTCCAGCATTTCCACTAACATTTTAAGCTTCCGCATCTCCTCCACTCTCTCCTCTATTCTCAGCGTGTTTTTTGTCATCATGTTCCTGTACAAGATCTTGTAATTGTGTGAACTTTATTATATCCTGAGTCATACATTTGATCTGCGGAATATTTTTCGCAGCAACTTCTCCAAGTATGCCCAACCCTCCTTCTATCACCATTAGTATAGTAAGTTCAGCTTTTTTCATTCCAAGTGCCTCCACCTCCTCAGTTTTTGAGTCCTTTAGCCAATGTTTAAGGTTAGAAAAGGACAAGGTCAGGAAAGTCAAAAGTGTTGTGGCAAAATTGGTGATAATACAGATAAACAACCTCTTCACTAGTTCTGAAACATAATTCAATAATTTCGACATTACATTTTTCATAAAATATATGGAAATACATTTCGCTATAACACACAGAAGTTTCCGAATAGAAGTGCTGATAGAGGCTGGTTTAGATTTGTGCCGGGTGGACTTTGTTTTTGCTCAACTGATCAAGATTTTTCTATTTCAATCGTGGCGGCGGCTGAAGGGTTTGGTGGCTTAATCGATTCTACACGGCCGCCTCCATGTTGTTCTGAAGCAGAATCAAAGAACCTGAAGATTAAATTTGGTTCGTACCGTTTTCTCCCTATATGGGATCGCCGGAGCCGGGTTTTAACTGAAAAATTCGACGGCTTAATAAACGTAATACGGTCATCATCGCGCCGTTTGAGTTTCTAGGGTTTCAGTATATAGTAGTATATTTTTAGGGTTTGTGGTGTATTGTGCATTTTATACTAAGTTTTAAGGGGAGAAAACACCCTATTGGGTCCCTAGGGTTTCTGTTTTGTACGAATATGTTTAAGCGTTTGTCTAAAATAATATTTCATTTTATAATTTACACTAAGCATGAGAAAAAACTAAAACTATTTGTTAATGGATCCAAAATAATTAACAAAATAGAAAACAAAAAATATTCTCATAATTTAAATAATTATATCTTAATTGACACCGATTGATGGTCATGATTCAAAAATCTTTATTGGAGCATGATTTTTTCTTAAAATAAATACTTTGTATCAGCCAACCAACTATACGTCTCACTATTCAAATTCAACGCAGTAATTCAAACATATACAATTCCACCAAAATAAAATAAAATGAACCATTTTTTTTATAATATTATATCATATCATATCAAAGATATAAAAAAACCAAAGAAAAAAAAAATCAGAAATAGTATATGATTTTGTGCTCAAATCTCCTCCTTCAAATGGGATTGTATTGATCCGTAATCTTCAAAACCCCCAAAAATATCTTAAAATAAAAGAACTAACATATTTTGCGCTTTTTCTTGTACTTTATTGAATGACTAAACGAAAGGAAAGATAATTGAGGTGTGTAAATTATGATCTAAGAAATGTGTCATCTTTCATCTTTGATGTCTAGCTTTATTATATTGATGGATTAGAAAGAGGAATATCTGGACTAACACATAAATACATATTAAGAATCTAATAAAGAAGAAAATCTTAGTGAAAGATGAAAAGTTGATTAATTGAATCTAATGACTTTTGGGCTATTAAAAATAAAATAATTAAATATCCGATGTAGAAAATTAGCAAATACGATTAGATATTCCGCGAAAAGTAAATTAGCAAACACGATTGGAAAATATGAAAATAATTTTAAAACGAGTAGTATGAGGCTAGGGGCTGATGTGATTGCGTTTTTGCGAGGGAGGGATAGAGCAACGAGTATGTTCACACAGAGTCTAGAAATGTTATCGTTTACTTTCTTAAGGAGCAAGGGGAAAAAAGATATCGTTGTTCCTATGATCAATTTTGTTAAGAGGGGAGAGACGTGAGAGATGTTGGTTCGATCTACAACTAATGATTGGAAAAGAAATTCAGAGACAAAAGAAATAGTATATGATTTTGTGCTCAAAATCTCCTTCTCCAAAGTGGGTTGTATTGATCTGTAATCTTCAAAACCCCGAAAACATCTTAAAATAAAAGAACTAAAATATTTTTGCCCTTTTTGATGGACTTTATTGAATTTATAAGTGAAAGTAAAGATAACTGAGGTCTGTGAATCATGATCTAAGAAATGTATCACCTTTCATTTTTCATGTCTAGCTTTATTATATTGATGAATTAATAAAAGGAATAGGTGGAAGAACACAAAAATACATATTAAGATATCTAATAAAGAAGAAAACTTTAGTGGAAGATGAAAAGTTGATTAATTGAATCTAATGACTTTTGGGATATTAAAAATAAAATAATTAAATAGATAAGTAAAAAAAGAATAAAATATGAATGAAGGCCATTGAAACATGTATTTCCATAATCCCCCCCCCCCCCCCAACACACACACCCTCCCTCCTCTCTATATGTATATATGATGGCAAACTACATAGATAGACTCTGAACTTTGTGACTTTTTTCGTATTGGCACCTCAATTAGGTCATTTACCTATTGAATCATTTAATCATTCACAAACGGCGTCAGTTAAGCACAAACATCCAATGTAGCTCTTTGTGTGTTCTCATTTCTATGAAGCGCTTGAAATTGATCGGGAAGCAGCTTATGTGGCACTCCCAATGATTATTTTTTTTCCTATTTTGACCTAATTTCTTCCCTTTTACCCTAACTTTTTTCATCTTTCTTCCTCTCTTCTTCATATCCATCATTTTTTGTTGGAGCTCGTCAAATTTTTCTCCTTTTCCTCTTAAATTCTCATTCTCTTCCTAATTTCTTCCTTCCTCTTTGTCATTTTTAATAGTAATGTCTAATTCACCTTTCTAATTGTCTTCATCTTCTTCAATTGCAAAAAGGATATGTTTATGTGGTTCAAAGTTGAAATTAAGACCTCATGGGTACAACTCAATGCCGGACGCAGATTATTTTTCCACAAAATTTCAAAGGTATTCATCTTACATTTCCGTCAAATGACCACAACTAAACTTTTTTCTTTAATTTTTTTTAAACTTGTAGACGAGAAGTGGATGCAACTACTTCGATTGGTATGATGACGAAATTTCTTCTCAAGCAAAGAGGGTGATGTGGGGTTTATTGAAAAAGGTCAAATCATTTGAAGAAGAGAGGAATCAATCAAGAAAATTAATAGTGATATGCGTTGTTGCAATTGTAATTTTGGCTACATGGAATATTCGGGTAAAAGTACCCCAGGACTCGATGAGAAGAAACTGACATAGCATGGCTTACTTGAACACATGACCAACAACACAATTCATAATTCATATATTGAAGCACTTCATCAAACATGTGATATGCATAAGCTTGTACATACATGGGGAATTTCATGATATCATACTAGTTGGGCATTGTTCCTCCATCTAGGCATTTAATCATACACATGGTAGGCATAGCACATGTAGACAACAATTAATCATCATGATTGATCTCTAATATCATCATCCTAGGATTTATTTATAGGTTCACATGAATATACATCTATACAAATCAATTCCATATAAAATTGATCATCCAACATGGATTTAAATTCAACTGATCATTCTCAACATAAACAAAACAAACCCAACATAAAATTTATAAAGAAATCCATAAACTTAAACTTAGAAAAGAGATTCTCAGGCTTCATGGAGGAAAGGAGTCCACGAAAGGAGTCCATTAAAAATCGAGTGAATATAAATTAAGAAAATGAAATTTACGAAATCATAAATAGTTTTTCATAAGTCTGAATACAAAAAATTTAAACTGTAGTGGTACTCTAAATATATTTAACTTTAATTCTAAAAGAAAAAAATTATCTAAATTGACAAAAGAAGAAACTTCACTCAAAATTCTTGATTTCTCTAATTTCTCTGCATCCAATCTCTCCTAGGCTTCTTAAAGATCTTTCCATTTGATTGCAAAAAAATAACAATAATAACAACAAAGAAAATTAATATTATATGGTTAAAGGCTTAAAGTCCCAATCCCCTAAACATGCTTATGCCTACATTTACCTTTTCAAGAACCATATTTCGAAGCTCCAGCAGCATTTTCACTTCCAACAATTGAAGCTTCAGCATTTCCACTAACATTTGAAGCTTCAGCATCTCCTCCAGCATCTCCCCCATTCCCAGCATCTCCTTCATTCTCAACATGTTTTTTGGTCAGCATATTCCAGTATAAGATCTTGTAAATGTGTGAACTTTATTATATCCTGAGCCATACCTTTGAGCTACGGATTATTTTCCGCAGCAACTTCACTAAGTAAATTCAGTTTTTTCTCATTGCAAGTGCCTCCACCTCCTCAATTTTTGAGTCCTTTAGCCAGTGTTTAAGTTTAGGAAAGGACAAGGTTAGGAAATTCAGAAGTGTTGTGGCAAGACCGGTGATAATTTAGATAAACAGCCTCTTCACGAGTTCTGAAACATACTCCCATAATTTCTCGGCATTACATTTTTCTTAAAATATTTGGAAATCCATTTCGTTATAAGTTATAACGCACAGAAGTTTCCGAATAGAAGTGAGACGAGATTTTAGTATCGTATCTGACAGAGACGGATTTAGATCTGTGTCGGGTGGAGTTTGATTTTTCTATTTCAATGGTGGCGGAGGCTGAAGGGTTTGGTGGCTTAATCAATTCAATACGTCACCTTTCATGATGTAGCTTTATTATATTGATGGATTAGGAAGGGGAATAGGTGGAAGAACACATAAAATACATATTTAAGATATCTAATAAAGAAGAAAATTTTAATGAAAGATGAAAAGTTGATTAATTGAATATAATCACTTTTGGGCTATTAAAAATAAAATAATTAAATAGATTAAGTAAAAGAAGAATAAAATACGAAGGAAGGTCATAGAAACATGCCACATCAGCATTTCCATAACCTCCCTCTCTCTATATATATATATATATATGATGGCAAAATACATTGACAGCCCCCTGAACTTTTTGACTTTTTTCGTATTGGTACCTCAATTAGTTCATGTAACTATTGAACCCTTTAGTCATTCACAAACGGTGTCAATTAAGCACAAACGTCCGACGTGGCTCTTAACGTGTTCTCACGTCTATGAAGCTCGTGAAATTTATTGGGAAACAGCTTATGTGGTACTCCCAACGATATTATTTTTCTTTTTTCCTATTTAGACCTAATTTCTTTCCTCTTACCTTATTTTTTTTCCTCTTTCTTCCTCTTTTCCTCATATCCACCATTTTTTGTTGGAGGTCATCAGATTTTTCTCCTTCTCCTCTTAAATTCTCATTATCTTTTTAATTTCTTCCTCTGTCATTTTTAATAGTCATGTCTAATTCACATTTCTAATTGTCTTCATCTTCTTCAATTGCAAAAGTGATCTGTTTACAACTCAATACTGGACGTTGTAATACCCTCAGTTTTCATGTCTTAAACCTCCCAAAAAATAGGTCGCCAAGTTAGTTTTTCAACGCGTCAAGCCTCGTCTTAATCCAATGTCGTGCGGAAAAGGTTGTGAAAAGTTTTTTTTAAGGATTTGATACACTGTCATGACTACGACTAAGGAAAAGAGTCGTAACCACTTGTGATGAGTCGTCACGAGTACTAGTGAGTCGTAGTCATTCCAGTGAAGACCCCACGTTTGGTCCCAGTGCCTACAACTCTTTCCTAAGACTTATAATCAGTGGCTACGAGTCGTATGAAATGAATCATAGTCACAACAGTATGATACCCAAGATCCCCCTTTAGTGGTTACGAGTACAGCATGCGACTCGTATTGAGACGTTATGAGTCATATAGTGGAATCGTATCCTGACCAGTAAAGATTCCATGAGTCACTATTCAGACTATGACTAAAACTTATGACTCGTAGTCAGTCATGACGAGTCGTATAGAGAAAGTCGTAACGATTGGGATCGTGTTTTTCTGTATGTTTTTTCAGGGATTTTTATGTCTTTTGCCACTTCCTGAAAAGACAAACTCATGTTGTTTTGGCTTCCCAAGGGATGGTATAAAATGACCCAAAAGCCCCAAATTAATCAATTAACCGTATTCCACCAAAAGGAGATCAAAAAGGTGAGTTTTTCCATCTTCCTCAAGCAGACTAGAGTTTCTCAAAAGCAAGATCAGTTTCCCAAGGCTCTCACTACCAGGTATATGGCATATTCATCAATGGGTCCCTTTTGTCCACTGAGTCCCAAGAACTTCCTATTTTCACAAGTATAAACCCCTTTTTCCCCAAATTGGTGAAATTTCATGAAGACTGTTATTTTATATAAACGTTCCCTCAATTACTTTGATTCTAAACTATGAAAATACATCCCCACATAATAATGGTTTTTCGATATGTTTGGTAATGTAAATGTCTACCCCCATGCTTTATTATTGAATTAAGGAGTGTTAAATACGATTTTCCTCTACCATCGAATGTTAAATTCTACATGTGATAGTGCTGGTGGGTTATGAACACCCAATACCTAGGAAAATCATGCATGTTACAGTTTTCATGTTACAAGTCATTCAAATTGATGCTTGCGTCATTACTTTCGGAGTATTTTTCATAATGACCACTATCAGTACCAATTCATGTTAAACAAATAATAATACCAGTGCCATTCAATTGGACGTAATACTTAGCACCGAGCAAACGCAAGGATAGCAGCTCCCCCGTCAGTTAGGCATGAGTCATTAGTAGTAGTCCCTAAGTTATAGACCTGCGACACCACCATAGATTATGAGGGGTCCCCCATCAGTAGAGGCATGACACCCTCATCTTTCAGGACATTAGATTAGTGGATCCACGCCAGCAGTGTTAGTACCCTTGGCACGGTACCAGCATCCTTCCAACTGGGGTTATGTAAAGCCCCAAATCTGGTACCCGAAATGCTATACGGTGCTCATGACCCCGAAGGACCACAAGTTAATCCATGACTGATATCTTTACTTGAACACTGCATAACATACTATATAAATGCAGAAATAAAGGCTGAAAGGCCATAAGGTTCAAAACTGATAAAATAATCTCTGAATGATATGGTATCACAATACCAAAACAAAACTTAAAATAAATTGTCTGAACATGATAGTCTGAAAAGCCTCTAACTGACTGAACTGTCTGCATAAGGAATTGATGGGACATATCCCCAACTAACTCCAACTATAAAAATAAATTAATTAATGAGATAATAAAGTAATGGTCATGTCCTCGAAGGATGAGGACTCACTGCTAACTCTGACTGCTGAGACTGTAATGCTACTAATGCTTTGGAGCTCGTGCTTTTGAACCTATGGTATAAAACACCATAGCGCAAATATATCAGTATGTTTGAATGTATTGGTATGCATGTGAGGTAGGCAGAATGCAAAGGGTTCACATGCATGAACTATACTAACTGACTGAATAACATGAGCATGAGAATACATGCATGAATACACAATAACTGTAACTGAGTTTGTGATAACATGATTACTGAGTTTGAGTACTGATAAAATGAAATACTGATAACTGTGTAACTGAAATAACTAATACTGAGTGACTGTATCTGACAGTCTAGGTTCTAATGGAACTAGCTGAGTTTTGTACTATTCTGAGTTGACTGTATCTGACAGTCCTGAATCCTGTAGAACTATCTGAGTCTATTACCGAGACTGAATGACTGTATCTAATAGTCCTGATCCTGTACTGAAACTGTGGGAAGTAGTCATCTAATCGACATGCCCCAAATAAAGCAATATAGCTGAGGTGGGGTCCAATTTGTAACCCCAATTAGAAAGGTGTCAATACCGCGTCACTGGTAAGGACAAGCTGTGGAAGACCCTCATCTGACAGTATCCCCAAAAGAGAATGGTGGGTCCCTCATCTGACAGTGCTTATCCACCTCATTAACCCTCATCTAACAGTGTTGATATCTCAACCTATGCTGGCAACATAGTTGTGAAATGCAAGGATGACTTCTAAGAATCACACCCTCATCTGAAAGTGTGTGTTCCTATCCTTGGATTCACTCGGTGCTAAATCCTACTCCCATCTGAATAGACACTGAACATGATTAACTTGATTGAACTGGACTTAGTTAACTGAGTTCCGTTGACTGCTGGAATACTACTAAGATTATTGAATTTCTGAGATTTCTAAGATTACTAAGTTTACTGAGTTTTCCTGAGTCACATGACTGACTTAATTTCTATGGACATGGCTCGACCGAGAGTATCTTGAAAACATGACATTGGCTCTAGGCACGCAGCTAATTGTCGGGTACAAGTACCCCCAGGACTCGATAGCATGAAACTGATGAAGTATGACTTTCTTGAATACATAACCAACATCGACAATCCATAATATAATAAGATGGGAATTTCATGAAGTATAAGTGCTAAAGCACCACAATGGCTACATATATATCCATAATTCATTGACTAAGACATTTCATCAAACACTTAACATGCATGAACTTGTACATGAATGGGGATTTCATATTATCTTACTAGAATGACACTTTTCCTTCACATAGGCATTTAATCAAACACATGGGGAGCATGCTTTAGTTATACAATCATCAACACATCTAATAATCATGGATACATCAATCAACGTGTAAATTTAAGGGTTTATCATGATTGTTATGCAAATCACCACATCCTAGGGACAATCATTGGAATATGTAATTTCAAACATGAATCAAAACCCCACAACATCATGAACATGAATTTCAATTTAATTTAAATCATGAATATTCATACATACACAAATCGTGGATTTTGAAAAGAGGTTCTTGAGCTTCATGGGTGAAAAGGACCCATGAATCAACACATGGCATACCTTGATTGTGAGTTTCTTGAAGTCTTGGACTTGAAGAACTTGGAATCTATTAGTTTCTTGAAGAATGATTTGAATCTTGTTCTTAGGGATTATCTTTGAGAGAAAACCCTAATTTGATGTTGTAGATAGATAATGAATTTATGAGCCTTGATCTGATATAATTAGGGGTTAAAACGGGTGGAAAAGGACCCAAATACCCTTTTAAAAATGACTTTAAAATAACTGAATGAACTATGCGACGGTGAGTGCGATGGTCCATCGTTGGGTCGATGGTTCGTCGATCCTGACCGTTGCACCTGGGCAGAATAGGGGTTCACTGCCTCTGCTGCGATGGCTTGGGCGACGGTCTGTCGCTAGTTCGACGGTCCATCGGCTTGAGTCATCGCCCTTAGACAAAATGTGGTCTCACTGCCTCCGCTGCACGACCGCTTGGGCGACGGTCCATCGCTAGCTCGACGGTCCATCGGCTCTCACCATCACACCTGGGCAATTTTGACTGCTTTCTGTATTTCTGCCATAACTTTCTACCCTGATACCGGATTTAAACGAAATTGGTATCGTTGGAAAGCTAATTCAATTTTCCACATGACAAAAAGTGAAAATCTTAAAAATTTCACGTATATAAAAGTGGATTCATCTTTCAAAGTAAGTTTTTAACATACTTGGAACGATTTCAAGCTAGGTAGACGTACGGGGTATTACAGGTTACAGGTTTGACCCTAATTTACTCAGATTAGGGCATGTCTGTTGTAATTAACTCCTACAACCTCAGTTCAGTATTCAGGCTATACTAGTTCAAGTTTGCATGACCAAGTGTTCAGTTTATCAATTATTCAGTTACTCAACTTTTACAGATTATTTCAGTACACGTTTAAGCTTGGTCTTGCATTCGTTTTACATGTTCGTGTATTCATGATCAGTACTTATATGCATTTTAGTTGTCCCTATCTCACGTACTAATATATTTAATATACTGATCACATACTCGCTTTTTTGTCATGTTGTCTTATAACATAGGTTCGAAAGCCCAGTTTTTCGATCGTACTTAGACAATCCGTGTGCCATCCCGCTGCAGCTTTTAGTGAGTCCTCATTTGTCAAGGACTAGTAATACTATTTATCTTGCTTTCTAGTATTTCAGTTCACATTTATTTTAGTGGTCAGAGTTAGTTGGGGATCTGTCCCAACAACTCGTCATGTTTAGAAGCTTTCAGACAGTTTGACAGTTAGTTATGCATTCAGTACAAAGTTTCAGACTCTTTTGTTATTGATTTGATATTTAGTTGTTTAATTTAAATGATTCCGTATAGTATTGTGTTTACACTTTCAGTACCTTACAACTTATGTCAGTTCATGGGTTAGCTTGGGGTCACTCGTGATCTTAAGTACCATGTTACGACTGGGGGATAGTCTGGGATCGTAACAGACGTAGAGTTTTTTGCCATAAAATTTCAAAGATATTCATTGTACATTTTCATCAAATGACCACATCTAAATTTTTTTGTTTAATTTTTTTCTTTAAACTTGTAGGCAAGAGGTGGATGCAATTACTTCGATTGATATAATGACAAAATACCTTCTCAAGCAAAGTGATGTGGGGTTTATTGAAAAAGGTCAAATCATTTGAAGAAAAGAGGAATCAATCAAGAAAATTAATAGTGATATGCGTTGGTGCAATTGTGATTTTGGCTACATGAAATTTCTTCAAGAAATGTTCTTAAATTCTTGCTAATTTTGGGTTAGGTTGCTTGTATATGAGACTGTTTTGGTTTTGCTTAGATTTTGACTAATTCTGGGGGGAAGTTACTTGTATGGGATTGGTTTAGTTTGACTTTACTGTTGTAAATTGTTTGTTTCTTTACTTAAATTGTGTACGAAGCAATAAAGAAGGAATAAAGACAAGTTGTGCAATGTTACTCTACTCTGTTTCGCTTTTTTGTTATAATTGGTTTGGTTAGGTTACTCTACTCAGTTTTTTCAGTGTTTAAATGATTCATTTAAATTATTCACTCAAGGAATGATTCACACAATGAAATGATTCACACAATAAAGTATCATTAAATAATAATGTAAAGCACAAGAGCAAGTGATCAATACTTTTCACATAAAATAATCTACCATTCAACTGCTCAAGTGAGCTCCAACCATACATAAGTCTTCATCAAAAAATATTTAAAATAGATCACCAAAAATAGTTCAGAATCTTCAATGGTGGTGGAATGATTCCTGATAGGATGTGTCAGTGCATGTCTCTTAGATATTCCGTGAAAAGCAAATTAGCAAACACGATTGGAAAATATGGAAACGCACTACAAGAATATGTATTTATAGTTACGAAATCTAAGCTATGAATCTAAAAATCGTAGCTATTACCTATTAATAACCACAAAAATCTAAATTTCGTGGCTATCTAAAAATTCATCAAATTTCTTAGTCACGAAAGCTAATTTAATAAAGCTAAATCTTAGTTTTTGCTACAATTGCTAACATTCGTAGCAACAATTGCCTAAGTAGCTACAATTTTTCTGCTACAGTAAAATTGAATAGCTAATCATAAGATTTTGCCACGCAATAAAAGTAGTTGTAACAATAGTAATTCTTTAGCCACGAGAAGTTATTCGAAGCAAAATATTGTGGCTAAATAAATAACTTTGCTTCAAGTTATAAAAATTGTGGCAATAGTTAAATGAAATAATCATAGATTTTTTGCTACAATAAAATTTTGAAGCCAATTATTAATTTTTGCGATGATTTAAAATTTACCGTAGTAATAATAATCTTTTAGCCACGATCAATTATTTGAAGCAAAAATTATAGCTAAATAAATATGTTTTTAAGTTATAAAGTTGTAACTTAATAGTTATAATTATTTGTCAGTGACTAAATGATATAGCCATAAAATTATTGTTGTGATTTTATATGGTAGATACTAATTATTTTTAATCAAGGGTAGAAATTGTTGTAACAATACTATCTTTTTAGAAATTCTTCATTATTAAGCAAAAAAAAAAAAAGTCAAATTTTGAAGATCATACATGTCTATTCATCACATCAATACATAAAGAATATTAACCACCAAAAAATTTTAGTACCTAACCTATTGAATCAATTGTCTCTAGTTAAAGTTGAGATCCGTGACAACTTATTTATGAAAACTTATTTTTCGAGATTCATGAGAAACTTCTCAAACTTAATAGCACAATCTATAAATAAAAGGCAATATAACCTTATAAACACAAAAGAGATAACTTTTATAGATACTTACCATCCAATAATTTTTATAATTGTGTATCATATGTGAATTTTTCAACAAGTGTTTGCAAGGCCTTCGCCTATTTTTTTCAATCATAGAGCGATCCAAATTGATTTGCCACTTTAAAGATTATGATGATCATATTTTAACAATCAGTAGAAAGGAGAAAATAGTAAAAGTAAGAGAAGTGGAAAATAGTAAAAGTAAAAGAAGTAGCCTGTCAACCTATATCAACCAAGATTACAGAAAGAGCCCATAACATAACCAACTTAAACATGTGATTGAATTTCTATATAAAAATATAACAAAGAAACAAAAGTTTTTCAAACTCGAAAGTCAAGCAATGAATTTCTATATAAAAATATAACAAAGAAACAACAGTTTTTCAAACTCGAAAGTCAAGCAATGCTACATCAATTCAATGAAGTAATTCTCTTCTCAAACTGTATTGCACATCTAATACCCCTCAACCATTAAAAAATAGAACATGAACCTGAGTAGAATTTGTAAAATAAAACAAAGCACATCTTCAACTACCACACGAAAATTTAATCTTATCAAAAAAATCACCATGAAAAGACTATAGAGTATAAACAATAAGTAAATAAGACTTTTAAATATTTACAATAATAAATTTTCATCATCCGTATCTAGGTCTGATTCAATACCTTCAATAATATCATCAGCTAAAGTAACATTTGTGCTAATAGCATCAAGATCATTTCTCCTCGAATTTATGAAGTCTTCATCATCCTCAAATTTATGCAAAACATCATTACAAACATTTTGTTGAAAAGTCTCTTCGTTGATAGCACCTCCAGTGAAATAAGTAGATTGACCATTCAGAACAATTGACCAATTAGGATGAAGATTATCCTTAACATAAAAAACTTGTTCCGTTTGAGAAGCAAACACAAATGGTTCATTTGTTGCCAATTTTCTCTTAGTGTTAACACTAACACAATCATATTTGTCTATTTTCACTCCTTTTTCGATGTGATCAACATCCCACCAATCACATTTAAACAACACAATACATTTACCATCGAAATATTAAAGTTCAACTATTTCAGTTAGAACACCATAGTAATTGATATTTTGACCTTTCACTACTACTCTTACTAGAACCCCACTATTTTGCCTCTTCCTCAAGTTGTTTAGTATGTAATCTAAAACCATTTATTTCATATCCCTTGAATCTTTGGACCCCATTAAAAGGACCTCTAGCCAAAGAATACAATTCACAGCTTGCTAGTGGATTTCCTACATTGCGCATTTGTACAATCTGTACAAAAAATAAATTAATTAATAATAACAGATAAGTATTACAAATTTAATATAAAATACAACAAAAACTAATAAATAACTATTACAAATTTAATATAAAATACAACAAAAACTTAGTCAATGGAAAAATCAATCATCAAAGTTCACGTTCTCATTTTTACTGTTCTGCTCATACTCACTGTTATACAAATGAGTGTTAATTAGATATAAAGGAGGAACAACCACAAAATTAAAGGACAATAACATGATTGTCAAACAATCTGGGGAGCTTAGAAGTTTAGGGTCAATTGGGAAAAGACAAGGGAGGAAAGTTGTTCATCACGTTGATCCCACCGACTGTGATAGAGACAGGGAGCTGCATGTAAACTCAATTAGTCATGAACCACTCTGGAAAATGAGTGGCCCAGACATGATAGTTGGGAAGTGAGACAACCCTCAACCATTTTTTACCCTTCTACCGTAATTCACGATGTATCAGATAAATAACATGAGATAAATTAATTCCATGCTAGTCGTAACTAAAGCCACATTAGCTGAACATCAAAAATTGGAAAACATGACTTATGAATTTAACATGCATAGTTTATTTCTCTCTTTTGGTTCTAATGTAATATTGATAAATTAAAATCAAGTTGTGGATTATCTTGTGACAAAATGACTGACGACAACGTTTTGGAAATTCCAATGTTCTTCAGGTGGGCATCAATCATCGCTACAACTATTCTTATTTGATGTATAAGTCTTTCATTAATGATTAATCAGCTCAAAGCTACTTTGAAATTCGCGTTTAAGTTTTTCTATAGTGTATCTTAACCTAAGTAGAAGTCCTAGCTATGAGCCTAAGATACATGATAGTATCCTTGTATTAGAAATACAGAGGTAAATTGTAACATATCAAAAGGAAAAAAGTGAAATCACTAGTGCCTTGTAGATAGTTTATCAAATAAAACTCATTTAGTTCCTGTAACAGGATTTCAATCAAACTTCATACATCTTTATATTTTAGTGTTAGCAGTTCATTCGTAGGAACTGCTACCTACAAGTACAAAGATATGGCGTATTTCCTAGTCGAAAGTTGCATAAAACAAGCAGTATTACCTTCATGGTCATATAAAGCATTTTATTATACCATTTATCGGATATTGTTCTGTTCTACATACACATGTTTTGCAAAATGAAAGTTGAAAAGAGTTTTTGCAAAGTTTAAGGAGTAAGGTGGTTATGCTACTATAATCTGAAGTAGACAGTGATGAGTGAGCTCTCTTAGCTCAGTAGATTCTTAAAAGTTTGACTATTTTACGTTGGTTATTAACTTATCACAATCATTCTCCTTTATTTGATATGAGACCTGCTATCTAAAGTTTACCGCAGAGTTCTCATGAACTTTTATACGGTTAAAATGTTAAAGTAACCAGCTATCTGCTGATTTGAAGCAAAGCTTCTTTCACGACAGTTCTACATTTCTTAGGCAAACCCGACGCTTAAAGTAAACCTTCAGTCAGATCTAACCATCGATTGCATAGTAGCAACATTCATGTGTGAAATACTAAAGAAACTATGTTGCTCGGGCTCTCCAAAACTAAATAAGCACAAAAACAACAACAACTACACCACGATCCCAAACTAGTTTCAACTAACTAAACAGAAAAAGATTTGAACTTTACATCCACATAAGCAACAACAAGTCAATAATAAATAAGCCTCAAATCCTAACTAGTTGAGGTCAGCTACATGAATCATCAACATTCATTCGCTTCATATTAGACAGACAGATTAAAACATAACATCTAAACAAGCAAAACAACAGCCACTACGCCGCGATCCCAAACTAGTTTCAACCAAGTAAACATAAAAAGTTGTACAACCTTGTATACATGCACACTTAGAATAATGTTGGGCAGAAAAAGAAAGATCATTAATGAATTTCTAGTTCAATAGTAACTTAAAAAATAAATATAAGAGATGAAACAAAGCTAACAAAACATACCGTAGAAATGGTTGAACTTCTTCATAATTTCTCAAGACATAAAGATGGGCTTGTTTTCTCTCAAACTCTTCAAGATCTCTCGATGTATCTCTTAATAAAAAAGAACCCTATTTTTGAAAAATCGATAATCCACTATATGTCTCAGCACAGTCAACTTCATAATTTTTGTCCATTCGATTATGGCCTTTTGCAGTTCCATGTAGATACCTTGAGCAAAATATTAGACTTTCTTCAACAATACACCCTTCTGCAATAGACCCTTCAGGTTGATTTTTATTACGAACATAGCACTTCAATAAGCATAAAAATCTGCATGATATAACATTATATCACTCAAAATAGCATGATAAATTAACAAGCTACATAAATTAAGTCAAAACTATACATTAAAAACATACCTCTCAATTGGATACATCCACCTATATTGTACAAGTCCACCAAGCTTAGCCTCTCTTGGAAGATGAATGACAAAATGCACCATAATGTCGAAAAATGTTGGTAGAAATATCTTTTCCAATTTATTCAATATTATTAGAATTCGAGCTTCAAGCTGATCCAGCACATCAACCCTTAGTGTTTTTTAACACAACTTTTTGAAGAAAATACTTAACTCAGTGATAGCATCATAGACATTGTTAGGCACGACTCCACGAATTGCAAAAGAAAGCAGTTGTTACAATAAAATATGAGAATCATCACTCTTTAATCCATAAATTTTGCGATCCTCTTACTTCACCCACCTTGATATATTAGAAGAATAACTATTTGGAACCTTAACCATTTTCAAGAACTTACATACTTTAGACTTCTCCTCCGATGATAAAGAATAACATGTTGCTGGATAATACCATCTTCCATCTCTTTGAGTGGGATGTAAATCTTTTCTTATACCCATTTCCTTCAAATCATGGCGAGCATTTAAATTATCTTTTGTTTTTCCTTCAATATCTAAAAATGTCCCAATAACATTATCACACACATTCTTTTCAACATGCATCACATCTAAATTATGGGGTAGTAAATTATTTTTCCAGTAAGGAAGCCTAAAAAAGATGTTTTTCTTTCTCGAGTTATGAGTGTCTTTACCTTTTTCGTACTTCCTCTTTTTCTAGGTCTTACCAAATTTCATGTCTCCTAAAGTAAGCAGCTGGCGTAAAACATGTCTCCTGATAGAATTTTTGGAGCAGGTCTTCTTTCTACTTCTCCATTAAAATCACGTTTATTACTCTGCCACTTATGATTAGATGATAAAAACCTCCGAGCGCCCATGTAAGAAAAATTACGATCATACTTTAATCGAGTAGATGGAGTGTCTCTGTTGCATGAAGGGCAAGCCGAAGTTCCCTTTGTGCTCCATCCAGACAAGTTCGCATAAGCGGGAAAATCATTTATAGTTCATAAAAGTGTTGCCCGCATACAAAAATTTTCTTTTCTTGAAGCATCAAATGTATCGACTCCACAATACCATAATTCTCGCAACTCATCAATCAATGGTTCTAAGTACACATCAATATCATTTCCAGGAGCTTTAGTACCGGGTATCAACAAAGACAAGAAGCAATATGGTTGTTTCATGCACATCCAAGGAGATAAGTTGTATACCATGGTAATTACTGGCCAAGTGCTATGAGTAACACTTAAGTTATCAAAAGGATTTATCCCATCAGCTACTAATCCAAGTCTAACATTACGAGTATCTCTAGCAAATCCCAGATTAGATCTATCAAAATGTTTCCATGCTTCAGAGTCCGCTGGATGTCTAAGAACCCCATCTTTCAAACGTCGATCATGATGCCATGTCATGTTTGAAGCTATTTCTGATGACATAAACAACCTTTGCAATCTTGGTTTCAAGGGAAAGTAACGTAACACTTTTCGAGGAACTTTATTCTCGATCTTTCCTTGAACAACCCCATCAATTTTGTGACCTTCAACTGACTTCCACCTAGACTCCCCACAAACCAAGCAAGATTCATCTTTTGCATTTTCTTTCCAAAATAACATACGATCGTTCTCGCAAGCATGCATTTTTTCATAATGTAGGCCTAAATCTTGAATTACTTTTTTGGCTTCATAAAATGTCTCCGGTAAAGTTTCACCGAAGGAACTGCTCATTTAATTAACTTCAATATGCTATCAACTGCTTTATTGCTCAACCCATAAAGACACTTAATTTGGAACAATTTCACAATCAGTGATAATTTGGAGAATGTCTCGCAACCAGGATAAAATTGTTGTGCAGTATCCTCCACTAATTTAAAAATTTTGGAAGTAGGTTCTGAAGCATCACCTTGTTTAAACTTAACCCCACTAGAATCATCCGTGAATTCATGACCAGCAGCATCATAAATCATTTCAAACATATCATCACTTCGCTCTTTTCTTTTCTTTTGAGATGGATCACCTTGCTCTTTTTATTTCGTTTGAGACAGATCACCTTGCTCTTTTCCTTATTTGTTCTGGTTAATGGTTTGCTTTTTAGCTGCAGATTCTCCATGATGAAGCCAACATGTGCAGTTTTGACTATCCCGCTAATTATTAAATGTTCCCTGACATCAGCTCTAGACGCATTTAAAACATTATTGCATAGCGTACAAGGACAAGGAGTTTCACCATCGACTTCTGAGTGCTTAAAAGAAAATTGAAGAAAATTGTCAACTCCTTTTATATAAACATCGCTCGATGTGTCAGTACAACGCATCCAAGACTTATCCATTTTCAAATTTCCTACAAGGAAAAAGTAGAGAAAGATACTGTTAGCATGAACAAGAATGGCTCAATATATCTATCGTACAAACAATATGGATTATGCAGTCTATCTATCGTACAAACCATGTCATCTATCAATCTATTTATGGTACAAACAATATGGTTTATTCAAGAAGGAGTTCTGAGCTGACAATTCAACCAATTATCTATGCAAATAAGGGTTATCATGGGTGTTCCAAAAATTTATGTAGGGGAACCAGTCAAAGATACAACTCAATATCTACCAAGTGTTATGACAGTACCAATAAAGACATACAATAGGCCTCTCCCTCCAGTCTTAAAGGGCATCCGGTGCACTAAATTCCATTGTGGACAGGGTTTGGTGAAAGGTTGGACCACAAGGTTTTATTGTATGTGGCCTTATCGATACGTTTGAATAAATCATACCCGGAGATAGAGAGCTAAATTAAATACTATGGATTTAACCTCTGAAGCTACTAACACAAGTAAAGAAGTATAATATATCTCAAGAAGGAAATGGACCATGGAAGACTAAGGACCGTTTGCCCATAAAAGGGGCTACATTGTATTAGCAGCTTGGTTTTTCCCCACCAGTTCAATAAGAGTACATTGAATTGCCTGAAGTCTAGTGTTGAACCGTATGAATTGGCAACACAAGATCATACTCTGTGTTGTTAAGGTTTAAAATGATATCAACATCCATACAATCATCTTTCCAAGTAGATACAAGGGCTAATTTGTTAGACATATTTGCGTATCTAAATCTGTGTACAAGAAAATATATAGTGAATAAGTCTAGAATTGTTTGTTTCTGCAACTCCCAGGAAACAAAGTCGGATATGATCATAAAATGAAGGGTCTGTATCGTACTAGTATAGCCATCGGGTTCTTTGAAATCTAGTCTTTAATCAAATGAAATGGTGATTCTAAAATCGACTAATTTTAACTAAGTTTCCACTGTGGACGGGGTTTGGTGAAAGGCCAGACCACAAGGTTTTATTGTATGTAGCCTTATCGATATCCTTTGAACAAATCGTACCCGGAGATAGAGAGCTAAATCAAATACTATGGATCGTTTACAAGGGAATGCCGAGTGTACGCTCTATCTTCTCTAACAGGAACTACTAAAGGAGAAAATAATTGGTGATTCTAAAATCAACTAATTTCAACGCTAGAATGTCGGTGATGTCATCCTCTACCTAAGGATAATACGAACTAAACTAAAATCATGAAGCAACCTCAACCCTGAGATTCATGAAGATCAAAAGAAAATTGCTACCTCAACCCTGAGATTCGTGAAGCAACTCCGCCACCGCTCCAAACGACGAAGCAATAACTCTTTTAGGAGGTCTCCATCAACCTCAAAACTGACCACACCACCAAAGTCAGTCATCTGTTTCTTTGCAAGATGATATTCCGGAGGTTTAAAATTTAACAACAATTCAGGTAAAAATGTATATTGCTGAAAGTAATATCTCTTGTCAAGCTCTTTCCTAAATAACTCACTAATCAAGCTAAAATTTGATGTGATGTTACGTTGCGGTACTGTAATTCAGAACGAGGAAAAAAAATAACTCACTAATCAAGCTCAAACTTGATGTCCCTTTTACTCTTAATGTGAGAAAATAAAATTACCTGTTGTGTGATCATGCAAGAGTAGCTGAGAATGATCGATTGACAAGAAAATATTTTCCGGTTTTCCTTGTTTGGTTACATGACTCAAAAAATTTACATTTCTCAGAAATTTACATTACTCGGAAATGTTTTTCACTATACTTTGCTTCAATTTTTCATTGTTTAAAATAAAAAATAATGAAGCCCGAATTTTTTCCATTTTCAATTCGTTGAATATATTGTTATTTTCATATGCACAGAGGAAGACTTACTTATGTTACTTTTGTTAATTCATATTTCATTTTGTTATCGATGTAACTTGTTTCACGAGGTTGAATAAGTTTGTCGTTCTGTTATATTTCTATTAATTGTACTATCTTGAGATTGTCCTAACAAAATGTTGAAAAGTGTCTCATATATTTGTTAATTAATAGTTGCTTAAATTTAGTGATTGTAATATTTTAGTATTCGATATTGCTATTATTTGTTATGCTTAAATTAGTTCTTACAAATTGTTGAGTTGCTAGAGGCACTGATATACTAATTAACAGATAGTAGTGTTTTCTAAAAAATATTTTTTCACTCATCAATCGAACACTAGAAAATATTTTTCGAAAAAATATTCTGTATTCACCAACCAAACACCATAAAATATTTTTCGAAAAATATTTTCCATTCACCAACCAAACATAAGAAAATAAGTAGAAAACCAACTTATTTTTGAGGGGATTTTTTTATATCGAAGAGGGGAATAAGGTCCAATATGATGATGCAGAGTAATTGATACGAATTTTTTTTTAATCAAAACAAAGTGGGTGTGCTTATGGGATTGTACGTTTGGCATTATTTGTTTATCTTATTTTTTTTTAATTTGCTATATATTTAAATAATACAAAAAAAGTATTATAATTGCAATAATTAACGATCTAAAATATTTTAGTGACATTAAAATTTTGATTTAAATTTGATTTAACTTTTCAAATTTTATCAATGCCACATGAAGAAACAGAACAAGTAATATATGTTATTTGAAAATGATGTAAAATTATAATAACTTTAAATAATTAATACGTTATTTAGTGCACACATTTATTTATGTGTGTACGACTTTCTTCTTTCACTTTACTTGTTCATTCTTTTAAAATAGATTTTTACTTTTTCTTGTATTTTTATTTTTCATTTTTACCTAAACAAAATTATAAAATTATTTTCTTTTCATATTTTACTCTTAGCATAAATTATTTATATCGCAAATTATTTTTTAAGACCTAATTCTAAACATCAATTGATATAGGTAATGTTAATATACTCATATCAAACACTATTTTTAATAGACGTGAAAAGTTCAAAGTGGTCAAATAAAAGTGAACGATAAGAGTAATACACACAGTATTCTTTTATTCAAATTTCATAGCTACCAAATGAATTTAATAATTTATTGACGGAGAAAAATGGTAATTAGGATAGTAATTTATTATTAATTTAACTATATATTTAAAAATTGCGAGCACGATTGAGGTAAAATGCTTAAACTGATACCAGATGAAACATAAGGTTTTATCCTCATTTTGTGACTTGTGTTGAAATTTTTTATTCAATTTGAACCTCTTCTATGAAACAATACATTTATCGAGGTAGCTCAATTAAAGAGGTTAATCATTCTATCAATTCAATATTTTAATAATATCTTAATCTTTAAGTTTCAAATATTATTTAATAAATAAGAGTTATGCCTAGTGAATTTTGATTAATTACTTATATCAAATTCAAATAAAATTAACTTCACTAATCCGAGCTCAAAATCCATTTTGACCATGTGCTTTGACAAAAATTCCTAATAATAACAAAAATCCCCAACACAATTAGTTACAAAGACTTTTTGATAAGCATTTACCGCAACAGGTCGTGTAATTCAAAATCCTATTAATATTTTGGTGTAATAATAGGAGCTCATCATTCAATTCGATTCAGTTTTGCAAACACAATCAATTCAATTTTTACAATATCTTAATTTTTAACTTTTCAAATATTGTGTAAATAAATAGGAGTTATTTCTAATTAATTTTGGTTAATTAATTATATCAAATTCAAACAAAATTAACTTCACTAATCCAAGTTCAAACTTCATTATGATCATGTGCTTTTAGAATTGATATCCGATTCAAACTTATTTAATCGAAATAATATATTTTGGGGTAACAATAGGCGCTCATTGTTAAATTTGATTTAATTTTATACACATATATATTTGTAAGTTTCAAATATTATTTTTGATCAAGTGTTTTGAGATTTGTTATTTGTTTCGAACTCATAATTAATCACTACTAAAAAAATAAAATTTACCTATGGAATTGATAAATTCACAAAAATTCAATTGTTCTCAGTTTGCAGAAAAACTGATAAATTCACAAAAATTTCTCTCTAATTATATTTAACTGATAAATTAAATTTTGAAGAAATCAATATTTAATTAATAATACAAAAATCAAAATAAAAAGTAAAAAAAAAATCCCTCCTGTTATAAATGTATTTATATTATAGTGAATGTCTATCAAGATCTACTTTGATATCTATTAGGATTTGAAGCATCCGTCTTTTACTCAGACTAGGAGTAAATTTTTCCTATAAATAGAGGGATTTTGTTTATTGTATTTACAATCTTATGATCTCTCATCCCTTAAGAGAAAAAATAAGAATTACTCTCTCTATTCTCTCTACTCTTCTTCTTTGTTCTTTCTTGTTTTATAACACGTTATCAGCAAGAGACTCTGCCAAACAAGGTGAGATTATAAATCTGAAGGATTTCAAGGTTAGTAATTCTTTATGTTATCTTTCTTTTGCTACTGCTAATATAATTATTATTGGATTTGAGAAAAAATAATTGGTTTGGAACCATTTATATTTTAAATTTATTCCTCAAGAACAATATTATCAAAAAGGATGATAATATGTTGGGTTCAAGTCCCATTGATTCATGCCTAAGACGCCTTTATATGGATCAAATATTGAGTTTGAATCTTAATACACCATATTGATAATATTGTAATGGCTAAGGCAAAATAATGGGTGTTTGATGAAAAGTCATGAAATTCGACCCATTGAATATGCTCCATTCCATGAAATGAATGTGATAGCAGTATATGATAAGTCTGAAATATGACAACTTATTTCATCCTTGAGGTGTATGTGGTAGCAGTGCATAATATGTCTGAAAGAAGACAAGTGATTGAATGCACGAATCTCCGCGTGGAGACAATATGATAATGATCATCAAAAGTGATGATATTTTCACACGCTTATATGATTATAAGATATTCTAGAGAAGAAGAAAAATTCTCTACATCATATGTATGCCTCTATTTGCTTCTGAAGTAGCAAAATCTTGAAAGTGGTTATAAGCTGTCATAATTTGATAGGCTTAAGGCACGATTATATTCCATTCCTGGGAAATGAGAAACTTATTGATGCAAATGTGCACTTAATTGTGATTGTATCACAACTCACCTCCGAAAGAGGTTGAATAATTTTGAAATCTACTTCTGAAGTAGTAAATCTGAAATTTATTCATGTAATAGTAAATCTGAAATTTACTAAAGAAAAGTACATGTCATGGTAAACTTAGAGTTTGCTAGAATAAAAATTCATAAATTGATATGAACGATTGTGACATCTCGAAGATATGCATGTATTGAAGAACTAGAAGATTCTTCAAGAATTATTTATGTCGTTTGTTCTCATGATAAGTTGGTTGGACCAGCTAATATTGGGATTGGATCCCTTCAAATCTGAAAATTATAAAAGGTGAATAAGGGCTCGTTCACCTATCATGTGGTATGTTGAAAAGATGCATCAATAAGATGATCACATGTACATTCATTGTCAACTTGCAGTTTGACATTCATAAAGTTGCTTGCTCAATAAAATTGAGTTAAGAACATAATTTTTAAATTGTGCAATCAAGAAAGTTATCTTGATGATGATAGTTTAGAATTGAATGCCTTCGATAAATAGCTAAATCATCGCTAATGAGAACAAAGCTTCATGTGTTGGTCTGAAATATAATATTTTGAATACAATAACACTTGTATACATTAGACCAATAAATTATGATTATTTCTTCCCTCTCAATTGGTTCAAGATCGGGAACCAATTATTCCATCTAATAATTTTGATGTGCGGTATACGATTAATGAATATACCATAATGCACAAAGATGGATTCCTCAAAGAAGTAGAGGGTGTATGTTAGTTTTCCTAACATAAGAGGGAGATTATAAGCGCTATGAAATATGTTAGAAATTATCACCAGATCCTTATCCAAAAGATAATTTAAGTTAAATGTCGAAAGCATCTCATATTAAGCGTAAGTTCTCTTATTTTGTGTTCCTAAAGGACAAAGTCTATGCATGCGTGAAGCGTGGTAGACTAATCGGTTCCAAATGAAATGGTCCTTGAAAAATAAGGAGCAAATAATCATAATAAGAAGGCAATGAGCTCTTGAAGAGCCTACGACATAACACTTCATGAAACCTTATGAGAGGTTCATGTGCCTGAAAATAATGAAGTGATGAGATCTCAAAATATTATGCCGCATAGTGAACTGATACTAAATTATATATCATCAATATCTTTGACACAATATTGACGCAATATTGTGAAAGATTACGATGATCTTAATTCTACGTTAATTTAAGAATGCTGACGTAGAAACATTTATCAAGTGACATGAAAGGATACATCTTGGTAAGTGAAAACTTATTTGATTTGTAGTCCAGACACTTGAAGATGCATGTCACACATAAAATGTTGAATATTGTCACTTTGACAAAATTTGTATGAAAACTTCTTTAAGGATTCAAAATATAAAAGTTTCTGGGAAACTTATTGATAATCCTTATAATGTATAAGCTTATAGCTTGAAAATTTTTGAAACTCTTGGAGAGTTTTCAAAAGCAATAAGATTATTTGTTGAAAGGAGAAATATACCAATTTGGATTGGTTATGATGTACCATATCTTAGTACAATTGGTGCACTCATGTATCTTATAAAAAATTACAAGATCCAATATAGCCTTTCACTCAATTTGTTAGCAAGGTATATTTCTACTCCTACTAGAGACATCGAAATGGGATAAGATACATGAGTTTATTTTATTCTAAATATTGCAGTCCTGATCTTACTAGTCATACTGATGTTGGGTACTCATCTAACCCGTATAAATCTTGGTCTCAAATATACAATGTGTTCACATGTGGGGATACTGCCATATCTTGGAGATATACAAAGCAGTCTATTGTAGCCACTTCATCGAATCCTGCTGATATAATAGCTATTCATGAAGCAAGCCGAGAATGTGTATGGTTGAGGTCCATGATACATCTCATTCGAGAAAAATGTGGTGTGAAATATGACAATCTACCTACAATTTTATAGAGAGATAATTCAACATACATAGCATATCTTAAGCGAGATTCATAAATGGAGATAGAACAAAGCACATTTTGCCAAAGCTTTTCTACATACATGAGCTACAAAAAAATGATGATATTAACGTGCAATAGATTCGTTAAACTGACAATGTGACTGATTTATTCACCAAGTCTTCTCCAATTATAACTTTTAAGAAGATGGTGCACAAGATCAGGATACAAAGGTTCAAGGATGTTCTCATTAGGAGGGATTTAATACGCGATGTACTCTTTTTTCCTTACGAGGTTTTGTCCCACTGGTTTTCCTTGTAAGGTTTTTAATGAGGCAGCCGAAATGCTATTATTAGAGATGCGTACTCTTTTTCCTTCACTAAATTTTTTTTCTACTGAGTTTTTTCTAGTAAAGTTTTAACGAGGCACATTATCTACCAATTAGACATTCAAGGGGGAGTGTTATAAATGTATTTATATTATAGTGAATGTCTATCAAGATCTACTTTGATATCTATTAGGATTTGAAGCATCCGTCTTTTACTCAGACTAGGAGTAAATTTCTCCTATAAATAGAGGGTTTTGTTTTGTATTTACAATCTTATGATATCTCATCCCTTAAGAGAAGAAATAAGAATTACTCTCTCTATTATCTCTACTCTTCTTCTTTGTTCTTTCTTGTTTTATAACACCTCCAAAAATTTTCCGTCTAAGTTTATGCCTAAATCACCTTATTAAATTGATGAATTCACAAAAATTTTCCTCCAATTTTAATATAAACAGATAAGTTTTCCCTCCAAACTTTTTTCCTCTAATTATTTTAGACTTATATTAGCTCATTCTTTTCCTATTTTAATAAGTCAAAAGCATAAAAAGCTACAGTTAGAAGAAAATAAAAATAACACAATCCTCAATCTCTCCTATCTTTAATATCTTAATTTCAACTTGTATTCTAGTCACATTCAAGGTAAATTGCATATATTTTGCTCTAATTGTTTTTCGTATTTATTTTGATCTTGTGAAATTACGCAGTAGCCAAGTAGTTTGATGTTATAATTTTTCAGTTTTTATTTTTCTATGCAGATTTTACTTTTTATTTTTCTATGCGGATTTTACTATATTGCATTATTTGCATCTTTTCTGAAAAAATTGTCCAATTGCTTTTAATTGTGAATCATTTTTTTAAGATATGCAACTAACAGACGTTGTGGTAACAAGAAAAGGCAATCGTCCCTAGCTAGAATCCAATTGTTCAATCATAGATTAAGAGTTTTAGTTGCCAGAAACTTAGAAGAGAAATTGTTCACTAAGGTTTGTTACACAATTAGCTTGAACTTTGAAAAACTCAAAGCAAACTAGGAGTAACTTCAAACTGTTAGATATTTTTGTACTAGTAAAATTGGCATTCAACTCTAACTACAATACTAATCTTACTGAATTTTACAATCATTGATTTGTGCGTGTTTGGGAAAAAACAGGAGACGATAGGGATGTTATGCCTCTAATTTTGTCAATTAGGCATTCAAATTTAGCTAGTGACAACACAAGATAGACAAAGGAATTGGCCACTTAGATTTCACGTGAAACACCCTAATGGTTAACTTGTCAAAGGTACAAATCAAAATCAATAAAGTGTTATGACAGTGCCAATAAAGACATATAATAGGCCTCTCCCTCCCGTCTTAAAGGGCATCCGGTGCACTAAGTTTCCACCGTGGACGGGGTTTGGTGAAAGATTGGACCACAAGGTTTTATTGTATGTGGCCTTATTGATATCCTTTGAATAAATCGTACCCGGAGATGGAGAGCTAAATACTATGGATTTAACCTCTGAAGCTACTAATACAAGTAAAGAAGTATAATATATCTCAAGAAGGAAATGGACCATAGAAGACTAAGGCTGCATTTGTTTTTTTTAACATTAAAACGTCTGAATCTGAATGGATATCTGAATGATTAAGAGATTGTATCTAAATCTGAATACTGAATGATTAAGACTGTTTATTTTTTAACATCTGAATATACGTAATTATTTATTTGTAATAAAAATGCAATTCAAATTTAAAAAGTAATAAAATATTATATTATATGAAAAAGATATTACATAAAGTATTAACCTAAACAATAAAATTATTATTTGAGTGATAATTAAAATATTTAAAGATAAATATATTATGTTAAATATAATTATTGAATTATTTAAATTATTACAAAAATATATGCCAATTAAAAATTATTGTGATATGATGTAATTATAAAAAATTAAATTCAACATAAAGTAATTTGACAATTAAACTGATCCAGCAAACTAAAATAATTAATCAGATATAATTTTGATTTAGATGCATAAATATTAAAGTATTTGAATAACTAATTAATACAAGAACGGACACATGTTTATTTGTTAACCAAGAAATCTGAGTGAAAATATCATTAGTAAGTTCAATGTTACGTTATGAACAGGCACACATAAAATTCTATTATCTAAAGAACTACAAATTTTATAATCAAATCAAAAAATTGCAAGCAAAAATTTAGAGTTTAGCAAATAATGAATACACAAATTGATAACTAAAATATTTATAAAAAATTTTGGTGAATCGTACCTAAAAGAGAAGGAAAGCAAGTGAAGAGGAAGAGAGAGAGAAACGTGAAGAGAGAGAGAGATAGCGTGAAAAGAGAGGGAGAGAGATAACGTGAAAAGAGAGGAAATAATGAAGTGAGAAAGTTAAGGATTATGTTTTAAAAAGAGTTTGAATGCTATTCAGACTTCTTTTCATATCTGATTCATTCAGATGTTTTCAGATACATTAAGAGGCTCTTTAAGAAAAAAATACACTTAATGGACTGAAGTCTAAAACATTTAGATTCAGACCTCCATTAAGTGCAAACAAATAGGGCCTAAGGATCGTTTTGCCCATAAAAAGGGGCTACATTGTATTATTTGCTTGGTTTTTCCCCACCAGTTCAATAGGAGTATATTGAATTGACTAAAGTCTAGTGTTGAACCAGATGAATTGGCAACACAAGATCATACTCTGTGTTGTTAAGGTTTAAAATGATATCAACATCCATACAATCGTCTTTCCAAGTAGATACAAGGGCTAATTTGTTAGAAATATTTGCGTATATGAGTAATTTATTGTTTTTGAGTTATACATACTTTTTTTTTATTGTTCTTATAACATTAGCTATTTAGTGTTTACAATATATTTATACTAATGAAGGAGTTTATATTTTTGCACCTTATTAATATTTGTTTACAATCAGATATAGGTAGGAATGGTCTTAAAAAAAAACTAGTTGCTTGACCCATAATGATGATGTGGAGCTTTTCAAGAGTTCTAAGTCAACGTTGATCAAAGAAAATATTCCCACACATGTAGAGGAACTTGTTTATCAGGGTAATATAACTGTCTGTAATATTGACTTTGTTATTCTTATTTTTAATAAAATAAATTTGTATATTTGTATTGTCATATATAGCTAACTCATATTTGACAATTTCGTAGGAAGCTTGGACTCATCAAATGACATAGAAATTAGCTATTATTATGATGGTTATTTTGTATTCTCTCCCTCTAGAGAGTATGTAAGCGGGCATTTGTTAAAAACAAGTATGGATATTGATTTTGTGAGTTACTTTGAAATATTGGATGATTTTAAAAAAACAGTGTAAATTTGATATTATGGGGGGAGATAAATTTTTCTATTTGAGAGGTGATAGAACTATTAGTGATTACGATGGGTTAGTGGAATGCCGTGATGATTCGGATGTTAGGGACATGATTGTTAGTAATAGAATGCATAAGAGGAAGTCTATCGAGTTCTATACATTACCAAAAAATTGTGATATTACTATAAGTGCTTCTTTTGAAAAAAATATTCCTAGGAATGATGCGTTAGCAGAGGTTATGGTTATGGAAGAACATGAATCACCAAACTCAACAGGTATTCACTGTTATTATTGATCTTTTTTATTTTTGTAGATATTTTTATTTGATGTTATTTATTTAATCTTCAATTGTAGGTCCCAAAGTCGTGAAAAGAAAAACTAGGGGGCCTACACGGTGCGTAAAAATAATCAACCTCCAAGAAGGACAGAAATTGTATGTAGAATTTGATGAAGATAATCAAGCTATTGATAAGAATGCAACTGAATTTACTTGATTTTTGGGACAAATAATTAGAAGTCGAAGTTGTCCTTTAAAAGTTAAAGGTTGGAAAGAGATCGAGCACGACAAGATAGACCACATGTGGGACATTATCTTGGTAAGAAAAATTAATAAAATTTTAACTTTTTATGATTGACAACTATTATAACATATGATTATGAATTATAATTATATATTTTTATAGGAAAAGTTTCATTTTGATGTCTTCGAGGAAAGAAAGGATGCAATCATTAATCATATGAGTTATCTCTATAGATATTATAGGTACAGAATGAAAGCTAAGCACTTTGATTCAAAAACATCTTATCAACTTCGTTTACGGAACAAGCCTAAACTTGTTAGCACCGATGAATGGAAATACTTGGTCAGCCTTTGGAGTGGTGTTGATTTTCAAGTAATATTGATATATTATCTTTAAATTATTATTTATTATAGAGACTTTTTATCTTTTTTTTTTCTATTATAAAAATAAATGTTAATTATAATTTTTTAACATTTTTTCAGAAGAAAAGTATGAAGAACAAAACAAATAGGTCGAAACGTTCCTTGCCTCCATATATTGGAATCAAAAGTAATGCAAGACTTAGACATAAAATGGTATATATTATAGTATTTAAATTTAAGTTAGAAGAATTATATTACATTATGTAAAGTCAATTAATAATAACGATTATTATTTTCGTAGGTGAAAGATGGAAAAGTTGTTTCTCGTGTTGTAAAAAACCATTGCTCTTATAAAAAAACTTTCTGTTTTTTCTAAATGTAATCACTAGAAGTGCTACTGATAATAACGATCCACATACAAGGATTGCATAGCCCAATATCATCATACTTACGTGCATTATTAACCACTCAGATTGGCTATGGGTTTGAATCTAAGAGAAATTCTAGAGAATGTTTGTTATCCTGAAATTTTTTTGTCTTTTCTGAGTAATAAGGAGAGAAAAAAAATTGGGTCAAAAGAAAATATCATTTTGAAGTTTTTATAGAATCTCGCAAGAGAAAAAAGGAAAAGCAAACAGATACTTTTCAACAGGATGTCATTGTAATTTAATTTCATTGTGTTAACTTTCCTCTTTATCTGCTTAATTACTATATACTTTCATATATTTGTAATCGATTCTTTTCATTGTAAGATCAATTTGGCCAATTAAAAGAGCAACAACAAAAAGAAAAAATTACTTTGAATGATGATGATATCTTTGCGAAAGTACTTGGGACAAAAAAAATGGATATCTTCGAGCATATGGCCTTGGAAAAAATATTACCGAATACTTCGGTGGAAGACCAAAAAAGATACAACTCATAAAGCAATTAGAAACAACCAGAAAAGAATCAAATGAATGCATGGAAGAAGTTAAAAGGGAAGCTGATAAAAATTTGAAGAAATGAAGAAAGAAACAGATAACAAGTTAGAAGAGTTCAGTAAAAGATGGGAAGAAAAATTTTAAATGATGGTTGAAGCGCAAGGTCAACAATTAAATGATACGAATCTTGTTGTAAGTACTTATTTATATTATTTTGTATCACTTATCTAGTAAATATGTAATTTCTTGAAAAGAATATTCACGTTAATAGTTAAATTTAATATTTAAATAATTATTATATTTTATCATTTTCTTATTTGATTGTTTTAATTGTTATTACAGCTTGTGAAGGAGTGACGAAAGAATCAAGATGGACAAAGACTTGAAAAACTATTTTATTTTGTAAAAGCATATTGATATGTTTGAGTTAAATAATATTTTATTGTTTTAAATAATTTTGTTTCACGTTTTTTAACTCTTTTCTCTAATATATTGCACTATTACATAATTTAGAATATTCTGCTATAATTTTTATAAATTTAATGTCATTCCTCAAATATATTTATGAATTACTAGCTATAACTTTTTAAATTTGTAGAAAAATATACGTAGTTGCCACGAAAATAATAATAATTTTTCATAGCAAATGAAGAAATTTTTTTGCTACAATTTATATATCGTGACCAAAAATATGTAAATTTAGCTATGATATTTTAAGTTCGTAGCTAGACATTACTCCTTGCAACTACCACATATCAAGAACATGGATAAAAATTTTAATTTTTCATAACAAATATAGATTTATTTTAGCTACAGTGCTTTGTAGTTCATGGAAATAGGTATGGATTCTTAGCTACAATGTGTAAATACTTGTAGCAAGTATTTTAATTCACAGCTACAATGTTTTTAATTTGTGACTAAATATGAGTACTATTGCCACCAAATTAAATCATAGAAATAGCCATAAAATTTAAATTTAAATTTACATGACAAATAACTTAATTTTTTTGCTACAATTTAACATCTCATGGCTACAATATGAAGATAGCTACACATTTTATTTGTCGTGGCAAAAAAAATAAAAATACTTGCTACAAGTATAATTTTTGTGACAAAATATTTGTACCATCATAGCTATAACACACTTTTTTTGTAGCAATAAGTATAAATTCTTAGTTACGGATCATGTAAAGTTTGTAGCTAACTATTAGCCACGCTACATCTTGTTACGCAAGCTACGAAAAGAAATATTGTAGCTAAAGTGTTTTGCCACGGAAAATTTCATAGTTAGCTATGATGAATTTTATAACAATATATATCTTTTGTTGTAGTGACGATTTCAAAACGAGTAGTATGAGGCTAGGGAGTGACGTGATTTTGTTTTTGCGAGGGAGGGATAGAGCAACGAGTATGTTGACACGGAGTATAGGAATGTTATCGTATACTTTTTTAAGGAGAACGTAAAAAGAAGATATCGTTGTTTCCTATGATCGATTTTGTTAAGAGGGAAAAGACATGGAGATGTTGGTTCGGTCTACTGCTGATGATTGGAAAAGAAATTCAAAAAACAATAGTACAATGGTCTCCTTATGATTGCAAACACGATCTCTTCCAGTAGTTTGAGTTATTGAAAGGTTATCAAGGGACACGAATTATCATATACAATCTCTACGAGGATGAAGGAGGAGCCACGGAGCTTGATTTTGATACCGATCCACATGACATTCAAACAAGGGGTGTTGGTCGAGATGAAAAGAAGATTGAGATGGCGAAAGAATATCCTAACTTGAGACACTTTCTAACTTATCAACATTCATTAAGGAGTTATGCTTCGATTCTGTACTTGAGGCTTGCTTATGGATTTCGAAAAATTTTGAGGGGAAAAGAAGTTAAACTTCATAATTTGGTAAATGACATGATTACTACAAAAAAACCGCGTTTAGTAACGGATTTGTAGCAACAAGGATATTTCTATCGCTAATTAACGACGGAATTGCAACAAAATAGAACTTTTGTCGCTAAATAAATGAAATTAAAATTAGTAGCCTAATTAGTCACGGATTAGCGACAGAAAATAAAATTTATTGCTATATTTTGGCGGTAAATATTGACGCCTTTATTTTGGTGAAAAAATTAGCGACATAAAAGGTTAAATTTTTTTTTTGACATGGTGGAAATGAAAATAACAACGAAATTATTGTCACTGAAATTATTTTACCATTTAAAAAAAATATATTAGTTATTTTTTTAATAAATAATTAGCAACGTATTTTAAATCCGTTGCTGAGTCCGTCACCCTACCAACTAAATATTAGGACAAAGTCTTTTATTTCACTTTGTTCCCAAAACATAGTATCATTCGCCTCTCTCCAAAAACAAACTCTCCTTTTCCTTTTCTCTCAATTGAGATAAGGAAATCACTCAATATTAATCGAAAAGGGAGTCAATTGCTCAATTTTGAATCTAAATTAGAGTTACGATTCTAAATCTAGTAATGTGAGTTATTTTTCCTCTTTCAATTTCTTAATTTCTATGTTCAAAATCACTTGTAAATGATAGGTTTAGGGTTGTTTGAGCTCTTTCACTTAGGTTTTCCTTACCACTATTGATATTATATGTCCTTATGGTTAATCGGTAGACAATAGCATGTACCATATTTTCTCGCTTAGTTGTCTCAATGTAGTATAAGAAAATTTACATATCTGCTTGGATTTTTATTTTGAATTTAAAAGATGTCTGCGAACTTTATTTTAGATTATTTCTAGTAATTGAGTATTATTAATGTGATTTAAAGTCCAGATTTATAAAAACTAGAGAAAAAATTTGCTTCTCTAAACCCAGAGGGGTGGTCGCAGAGATGGAGACTACCATCAAGTTGTTCATGTGTTGATATTTGCTAAGAGTACATAAGAACTACTTCTCCAAGGACGTGTTGATTGCAAGGATTCCTGGGTTGGTCAGTGGGATATCTCAAGTGTCGGTCATATACTCCGTTACAATCTACAACTTGCTAATTTTGTAAGTGTTTGGCATTATCTTCTCTAAGTTGCTCCTGAAAAAGTCATGCTTGGATCTGTTAAACAGAAAATCTTTCTCTGACCCTGTCAAGTTATTTTTTAGCACTTTTTTATATAGCAGTGAAATTTCACTGCATTATATTTGCTTTATTTATTGCAAATGAATGGAGGATGGGAATGACCTCATATTAGCAAATTCAGTAAATTGAAAATGTTGTTTGTAAGTTGGACAAATGCTTTAGTTTCTAACTTTTATGTTGCAAGTGTATATTTGCGGAAGAAGTTTAATGACGAATGATGTTATGAGAGGCTTGACTATTTCATACTCTTTATAGATAGTTATATTATGGCTAGCTACTTGCCGTTCCTGTCATGGATAAGTACACAGTTACATGAAAAGCCATTTGAAAGTTGAACAAATACATTATTTTCTGACGTCTATGTTGTTTGTGTATATCTGTGGAAGAAGATCAATTACGAATGCAATGCAATATTATGAGATACTTGGCTACTGAATACTCTTTCTCGATAGTTAATTTATGTCACTACTTCCTGACGGGATAGGAAAGGTTTTCTTTTGGGATATGTAATTGTTATTGGACATGTATATAGGATGGGCTCCTTATCATTCCATTTATCGTCCTTCCCCTTTTCACAGTTGGGAAGGGAAGCCTTGGAGTAACTGGTAAAGTTGTTGCCATGTGACCAGTAGATCACGGGTTCAAGCTAGAAATAATAGCCCCGTGCAGAAATATAAGGTGAGGATACTTTCCCGAGGATGTTCTAAGAGAAAAGTGAAGATGTTCTAAGAGAGATCCCTCTCAACACGGGGAGTAGCCTATATTCCGAGGATGCTTTCCTCATCACTGGTGAGGAGTCGAGACTCTCCATTGATGTTGAAGAGACTGAAAAGAACCTAGAGGTATTTCAAACATTGAAGGAGTCATTTCTGAAGGCTTATAAGGTTATGGATAAAGAACTCAGAAGCTATACGAATATCGATTGCTTCTGTAGTGGAATAGCAACTGTAACCCTGGTTAAACAGGTTCGTCAATTTGAAGCTAACTAGTTTTTCTACCATTTTATTCTAAATATGAACACTTTTATTTTGTTTTTTGGCAGGGTAAGAATCTTGTTATTGGTAATATTGGGGACTCTAGAGTTGTGCTGGCTACGAGGGGCGAGGATGATTCACTCACTGCAGTGCAATTGACAGTAGACCTTAAACCGAATTTACTAGATGCATATATATCTATATCTTGCTGCCTGTAAAGTGATATTTTTTATTTTTTCTAAATTGTGTTGATCAACAAAATTACCACTTAATTTCTGTTCATTTAATGAACTTATCTATCTCCCGATAAATGTTATGTCAGCTGTTCTGAGCTAAACTGTTGCAAATAGCCATCAGATTTGAAATGGCACCATGCTGTTACGATCTTACTCCCCAAGAAAAAAATGTGTTTATCCTCCAAATGTTATATCTATTTCCCTCCCTGGTTTTGACCTTTGTGCGTCTCTACAAATTTCAGCTTTCAGTCAAGTTTTCTCAGATTTTTTATGACAAAATCAAGAAAACATAAATGTTAGCTATTTGAGATAAGTTGATAATGGTCAAAACTGTGAACTTTTGGGTTCATTGGTTAAAGAGATAGAACGATTAGGATCTCATCCGTCAACGGTAGCGAGTATATCTTATAAAGTTGTTGTTGTAGTGTGGGTCAAATTATCAATTCATATATGAAATCAGTCAATCGATCAACTCTAATCTCGAACTAGTTGAGGTTGTCTATTCGAATCCTCTGTATCATCTACCCTACTGATGAAATTTCACACTTTACGATGATCATCTACAACTTGCTTATTTTTTTTATTTAAGTAGTGGTCCGCTGTTACAATTTTGGAATGCATATGATCATTCAAGTATCAACAATTTCATTTGGTTTCAACTGTCCTAGTAAAACATGAACTACAACTTCTAAACTTCTGTAATTAGCTATAGATATCTATATATATTATTTCTTGACTACACTTTTCTTATGTAAAGAGAGTGACTAACACAAGGATTATTGTCTGTATGTGAAATTTTACACCGCTTTGAAATGTTGAATGTTCTCTCCCATGTGATTGCATACACACATGGTCATGATGGAAAATCTTTCGTTGATGAACGTTCCCGAATCGTCCATATAAGACTAAATCTTAATGTAGTAGTTTACTTAATTCTTATTTTTTTAGTTTAAAGTAGTTTTTGGCATCTAATCATTTTTAAGTACAATCCGTTATAATTTTACTTTCTCTATTACAGGAAAGATTTGAAGAAATATTACGAGAAAAAACATTATCAGAATTTGATATTGATCAATTTGAAGCATATTACCAAGCTGCCGGAGGAGAAAAGAAGCGAAGAGTATTTGGTATTGGATCTGAAGCAAAAGGCTACTGTGAGCAAACTCTTTGTGTTTCTTGTGGAAAGACATCATCTTCAGCTTCTCATGAATTGTGTTTAGCTTTTGCTATCTTTGATATTGTGGATGATGTGGGTTGTTTTAAGAATAGTTGGTTGATGTTTGGTACTATGGATGTTTTGGACATAATTATGTGTTTAAATGTTGCTATGTTTGGTATTGTGGATGGTTAGATTTTGCTATCTATTTATGTGGGTTCTTTTATATGAATGTTGGATATTTTAAGAAGATTTTGCTATCTGTATATGTGGGTTCTTTTATATGAATGTTGGATATTTTAAGAATTTTGAAAAATTAGGGACTAAATAACAAAATTTTTAGCGATGGACTAGCAATGAAATATTTGATCACGAAATAATCAAAATGACGAAATACAATATGAAATTAGTAACGACATTTATAAATATAACAACGAATATATTCGTTGCTACAAAATAGCAATGGATATAGGTCGTCTCTATGACGTTGCAAAATTGGCAACGGATTTTATTTTTTCCATTGCTAAATGGTTAGCAACGCGCAAAATAGCGACGACACATATTCCGTCGTTGATCTGTCTCTAAATTGATATAGCAACGGATATATGTTGATTAGCAACGTTTTTGGTCTGTTGCTAAACGCGGTTTTTTCTGTAGTGGATGCTGTCGGAGGATATTACATACAGACCACAATCCGTTGGTCATGAAACATCTGTAGCTGAAGGAACCATTGGTTTTGGTGAAAGATGCAAAACATCATATTGATATTTAAGGTTTCAACGTTTCTCACAAAAATAGGCTCATTAAGCCTTTCTGGAGAGTGTGGAATACTGCTGGGAGCGATGGTCGCGATGTGATAGGCGTCTTAGAAGCTAATTTTGTTGAACCAGCTCATGATAAACAGGGCTTTGAGCGCACAATTGTCCTTGCTAGACTTGAGGCATACCTACAAGTTATACAGAAGTACTGGTCTTCAAACTACCATTTCATTGGTCATGCTAAGCGTCGCAATGTAATGAACACTATTGTCTCTCCAGATCAGAAAGAACCAAATGCTTATTCTGCACCTACAATCAAATCTTGTTCCCCCTTCAGCTCTAATGTCGGAAACACAGCATGTCATGATGATAGATCTAAATTGAAATCCACCCCAGTAAAACGCGAGATGGGACCAGTTCATTCTTCAATAAAGGACAGTTCAGTGCAGAAAGCATCCCATGTTTGCGTAGGGACCAGGAAAGTACCACAGCCAGTTCAAGTTTCAATACAAGCAAGACATCAAACTATGTCTGGAGATCAAACTCAGCTAGTGTGTACATTAAATAGGCAACCTGATGAAATTCCAGGAAACTCAATGCTTCTACGCCTAAAAAAAAAAAAAAAAATTTGTTCCCCGTTTAGCTCCAATGTCGGTTACACAACCTGTCATGATGATACATCTAAATCAAAATACACTGTAGGGAAACACGAGAACACGGTATCTGTTCATTCTTCAGTACAAGCAACAAATCAAACTATGCCTGGAGATCATACTCAGCAAGCGTCTACATCAAAATATGGAATATAATACGTCAAATGACTTGAGAGCAGAGAATAATAGTATAAAGAATAGTTTAAAACAGGTTTTGCACCATTGGAAACATGAAATAGCCCAGAGTAAGACTTTAGCTTGCGTCCTTCTAGAAGAAAGAAGACAACAGGCTAGGGAAGAAGAAAGTTTGTGGAGTAAATTGAAGGATGCTTCTGTTACTATACAAGATCTGCTCAACAAAGTGAGGCTGTTAGAAAGTAGCAGGATAACCTTAACCTGCAAAACTGAATGTTAGCGATGAGGAGTTACACAAAGTATTCAGCTAAAGAACAACTGCTGCACACTTCAAAGATCTTTTTAATAGCAAATGCATTCAATATTAACATGTCTATTAGCTTTACTTTTCATTTTTCCTATGGATATAATTGCTTTTGATGGAAACTGTTTTGCCAGATTGTTCTCAGTTTTGGATTCCGATTATCAGTATGAATATATTTTATGTTCCAAATGTCTATCCTTTATTTATGTTTCTTGTATCCGTTGTGTTAAAACTGTTTTGGATTATCAATACGCATAATGCATAACCTTATGTTGTACAAAAGAAAATGAAAACTAAACCGACTACTCGAGTAACGGGAAAATTGTTATACATTTTTCACATACTGTATTCACGTGCTTACGTATTGGCAACAACAACTATAAGACCATCTTGAAAGTATTCAAATGCAAAGAAATGTACCACAACTTCCCTTGCTGATAAAGGCCTTGAGAGCTTCATCCTATCCTCAAAGTAATTAAATACATATTAGCACATTTAGGAGCAGCATCAGAAAATTCAACGAACAATACAGCAGGAGGACAAACTTACAAGACATATTTTTGTTCACCAATTATGTTCTGACTTTTTGCAAGCACTGAGATGCCGCGATCTTAAAAGTTGTAACTATAGTTTGTGGCCACCTAATAAGAAAGTGGTACAACTGTTCGTCTCAAATGCACTTGTTACCGAAAAAATAATCACTTGAAATTACTTAGCAATGTTTGAACACTCTTCCGGAAATCTCTAGCTCCGCCACTGCTTTATTTATTTTTGGTTCTTTCAATTTGATAATGCAGTGCAAAACAAACAACTGATACTTAAAAGTTCTCGTTGAACTTCCTCACATGTTTTGTGTTTTCTTTGAACTTTTTCACAATGACCTTTTTCATAAAAATATGATGTCCGTGTGATAGTTTATCACGGCCAGGGAGATCAGGCCATTCAACAGGGAGATTGATACAAACACACTCCAAATCAATCCACTAATCTTAAGGATCCGAGGACCTTTTTGGGGACCACTCTCGAATTCGCTACCAACAAGAAGAATACAAGATTCAATGATGTATATAACACCCAAAACAGCATCAACACGTGAAGAACAAGAGGATTACAATAATAATAACCAACGGTTTCAACAACACAAGAAACAACAACAAAAGATTACACTAAACAAAGGGATAGAAAGATAGACTACATGAAAGCATAATCTTAAGAACCCAAGAGCATATTTCACTCTTGGACCCTTAACACTACACACTACAATTCACCTATTTCTTACGTGGCACAAGAGAGACCTCGATCTCCCAAGCATCCAATGTTTCCAAGCTTGAATCTAACACGAGTGATTCCACACTCAAGTTGAAATCCCTAGTTACAATGTTTGGCCATAGGGGCTTTCTCATAAGAGAGAAATGTCTAAAATGACCAAAAGGTCCCTTTAATGAAATGTGACCAAGGGCGCCCTTGGAGTACAAGTTTAGGGTCGGTTTTGGTCTGATCCAAGGCCTTCTCCACACTTCACTTGGACGCTTTATTGAACGGGTCCAACGCATTCTCACATACGTGCATCCTCGTGGTCGTACCCGTATCAGAGATTTTGAAATTGCACACTTGGTTCGATGAAGCCGCTGAGTATTGGAAACAGCTGTGATTGTAACATTTCACCATTACAAACATTATGCATGACATTTTTGTTTATGTTACAACATACATTGCTTTTGCTTGCACAACATGTGACTCTTATGTTTATCCTTCTTCCAAGCCTCATTGTACCGACAGCTACAACTATCGTTGAGGCTGAATTAGAATTGTCTGCCCATACCATTAAATTGGATTTGGTTTTAGCTTTGAATTTCTCCGTTTTCTCTACAATTAGATCCTAAAATCTGCTGGAACGTCTGTTATTTTTCGATTTATCAGTTTCATGAGTTCTACTTATAACCTATGTGTAATCTCAATTGATAGTAGTCTTTCTCCAGGGCATTCCACCTTCCAAATCAACGCGCTTTTGTTAAAGCTATTTCAGAGTTAGACACCCTGAATGAGGACTCCTACATACATAGATGACACCTTGATTATGTTTATGGAGTAGATATGAAGAGTTAAAACAAAAACTACAACCGAAACATAAACACAAAGAAGCACAAAAATATTCTGCTACTTGAAAGTCACGTCAACATAAAAGAGCACAAAAATACAGAAAAATGAGTTTAGGGCGTTAATAGGACCCTAGTAAAGTTGAAATTTCGGGTATAGTTTAGAGATACTTATACCTTATCGCGTTAAATTATATCAGGTTCAACATCAACACCGGAAGTTTCCGCCATTCAAGCCAGCAATTTTTCGAATATTACGGAGATTTTTAAAAACTGCATAATACATTTTTAATAACTTTCACAGTCACAATGATAAATTTAAGCTGCTATTTTGTAGTTAATAGTTTAGGGCTCATTTGTTTGTACTCAATGGAGTTCTGAATCTGAATGGTTCAGACTTCAGACCATTAAGTAGGGATGGGCATGGTATGGTATATACTGAATACCATACTGAAACCAATAATTTTTATATCGCGGTATGGATATTATGGTATTTGATATGGTATTTGGTAGGAGTTTTAAATTATTATGATATTTGGTACAGTATTTGGTATTTATGTAATAAATACCGAAATACTGTATACCGCACAAAATTTTTTTAATAATATATAAAACCCAAATATATTATATTTAAGATTATTAAATATATTTATATGTCATCAATTAGACAATAGAACATAAAAGTAACTTTTATTCAGAAATAAATTTTTTGGGAAGCTTATTATTTCAAAGTACTATACTTAAGTTTAGGTAATGTTGTTCAGAGTTTGTATCTTGGATTTCTCAATCGTGATTGAAATATTCTTTTTGTATAGATGATTAACAAAGATAGTTGTTAGTCTGATATGATTAAGACGTTTTTAAGTTTTAAATTTATAGTATTTTTATATGAATATATGTAAATTAAAATCAAATAAAGTATGGTTACCGAATTACCGTACCATAAAATATCGAAATCGAATTTAAAAATACCGAACCATACCAAACTAATTTGGAACGGTAATGGTATTGTTCTTTTAGATACCGAAAATCGAAGTTACCATATCAAAATTTAAAATACCGTACCATACCATACCATGTCCACCCCTACCATTAAATGCATTTGTTTTTTATTAAGATTTTAGCTCTTAATAGATCTAAATCATTCTGATCTAGATACAAGTCTTAATAGGTCTGAAGTTGGATAATATTCACCGACACTATATTCATAATAATCAGTCACCACCTCTGCCACCGCCATCATTGTCAACCACCACCCATCACCACCAACTACCTCCGCCATCACAACCACCATCGACAATAAATATCGCTACCAACCACTATTGACAACCACTACCACACCTACTACCTTTATTTTTCTAATTATATTTACCGCCACCACCGCTGTCAACAGCACCACCATCATCAATCACTATTGGTCAATCCCTACTATCGTCCAACTCATCTATCACAAGTAGCACCACCGCTAACTACCACTAATATATCACAACCTCCACATATTCTTCGGCGGCCACCACCATCGTCACTAGTAATGCCACCTCTACCATCACTTCAATCACACTATCACCGCTACACAACCATCTCCACCATCACAACTAACATCTCCAACTAGCACCAACACATCGTCAACCATCATGCATTCATTTTACAGCCATCACAATCAATACCTCCAACTACTAACATCAAGTAACATCACATCACGATCACCACCACTATCAACCGTCACCATCATAACAGTCATTATAATACCAACCATCACAACTATCACTACTAACATTACTAATCACTGTCAAACCATCTCCACTATCACTAACAAGCATAAATATTTTTTTCAATCAAATAATAATTTTGTTGTATTAAATTACATACTTTTCTGATATATAATTAGTTTTTTATTTGAATTGTATTTTTTATTTTATTCTATATACAGATTAAAAAAAAATTACACATTCAGATGTTAAAAAACAAACAATCTTAATCATTCAGTTTCCAAATCTAGAAACAATATCTTAAGCATTCAGATGTGCATTTAGATTCAGACGTCTGAATCTTAAAAAAAAATACAACATTAGTGTACGTGCTCTGCACGTTTATATTGCGTTAACTAATAATAAATATATATAAAAATAAATTATTGTGTGTATATTGTATTATAAAGTATATAACTTTTAAAAACTAACATTAATTTGTAAAAATAAAAAGTTTACTTGAAGAGGGAACCATCATCACATTATCAATTAATGTGCAAAATTAAGTGCAATGAAAAAAAATTGTTATTAATATCAAAAGTCAAAATTATGTGTGATATTGATACACAAAAATATACTTTACATAATATGGTAAAGAAATAACGAACTACATTATATATGAGTATAATAATATAATTATTCTTAAATTCTCGATAAACTATTCAAGTACAACTTCACTATATGTTAGTGTGTGCAATCAAAGTTACAGTATATACAACATTATATTTATCTAAATAATGAAAAGTGTACTTCTAATTTCACTATACGTGACTATAAGCTATAATTTAGATACTAGCACAATTAATATAAGATAATTTCAAGAATTTACCTCATTTAACAATCATACCAGGCTTTTAAAACATATCTTTTTATTAATTATATAATAATAATTACAGAAAAGTTTATATAACATCACAACGTATCTTTACTAAACTATATAAAATTTCTATTTTTTTATTAATTACCTAATTTTTTATTTAATAACGAATACATCCACAGATCCATAAATTTTTGGATATATAATTTTAATTATGATCTCCCTTTGATCTGGTTAATGTATTATGTATCTCGATCAAATAGTTTCAAAAATAAATGTATCTTGGTAATCAAAATTATATATCACAACTTCAAAATTATGCATTTGGATGCTAATTATATATCCAAAAATTACAAAATTATGCTAATCCGGATGCTATTAAAAGTTTTTATGTGTTATATTGATTTGCTGTTTGATTTGAAATTTTTTACCGTCGATTAGTTATTATGTAGTCTTTTAGTAAGTTTAATGTTTATGCAACACATTTTTTTTTTATAATTTTAGTAGCTCGAATTTGTCATGTAATATGTTTTTTAATTTAAATATGAAAAAAATCAGATATTTAGTAATTATTGTTCATATTCATCTAAGTAATTATTTCCTATTCATTTTTTATTATAAGTTTTAATTTTTATAAATTATATTTTGTTATCTATATCTTTTAAACCCATAATTTAAATTAGAGATGTCGATATTTAACACGACAAAAAAATGCAATTACATAACAATTTTCTTAAAATTCAATTTATGTATTATATAAATATTTTCTTATATATAATTTATCTATTATTTTTTTTAATACTCACTCTATTACAAAATAAATGACATAATTTAACTTGACAAAGAGTTTAAGTATATAAATAAAAATTTTGAATCTTGTGATAAGATAAATTTTAATTTTGTGGTCTTAAATATGTCACGTGAAATTTTAAAATTGAAGTATTACCAAAAAAAGGAAAAAGGTCATTTTTTTAAATCGATAAAAAGAAGTAGATCATTATTTTTGAAACGGAGGGAATAAAGTCCATATATTGCACATTTTGTAACATCAATCTCATAAGAATTGCAAAGTATAGTTTTTAAACTTCTTCTATCTCTTCAAGAATAACAAACAGACAATTGACCATATTACAAAAAGAGTTTATGAAATGTAGTTTGTCCATTGGGCAAACTATATTAACAATTTTTTCACCCTAAATGTCTAACAAACACCGTTAATTATAATTTGTCCAAAAATAAATAAATTATCTATTTATAACATAAATTAAAGTACTGTCCATTTTAACTCTTAAATCTGAAAAAATATTTCTTTTACCTCCGAACTCCGAACCAACAAAGCCAAAATCTAAAATCCAAAACTATAACACTCAACCAAACACAAAATCAAAAAAATTCTTCCAATTATCACAATATTATCAAAAACATTTCAAAATTCAAACTTTATTGTCCCATTAACTAAATCCAAAATCCAACAACATAATTCTTAATCTATCACACATGCGTTGACAACAAAAATTAAAGGGACTAATGAGCAAAGGTAATTTACTCGAGCAAATTCTTATTGTCCTCCATAATGAAATAAAAGTGTCCCTTTAATCAAGGTCGGCTTCAGCATCAAACAACTGAAATAAAAGTATCCCTTTAATCAAGGTCAGCTTTAGCATCAAAGCAACTGAAGCCAAGGATTTAGACCCATTTTTTTGGGCCCGTATTTTTAGAAATTATAGGTTTATAGTTTGATAAAAAAAAATCACTAGAAAATATTACGAACTTTTTAATGTTTTTCTTATCTTATTTTAACGTTGATTTAGCTCAAAAAAATTATCACTTTAAGATTCAAGACTAAATTGACAATATATTATTTCCAACTTCACCTTTAACATTAAAATAGATTTCTTTTTAATACTGCTCAATACTTTCTAAAGAAATTAATAAATATGAGTAACTTAATAAACAATACCTTGTGTTTTATTATTTGCTTAATAAATGTGAAAAGACTTAAAATAAATGTTGAAGTGTAGAAAGATAACAAATATTTTATCTCTATCCTGCCTTAAATCATCCACCCACACATATATATTTATAAATAAAATTTTATGAAAAAATAAACAAAAGCCTCATTTTGAAATTTTATTTTAAGCCATCAGGTATATTGAGCCGCCCCAGCCTTTAATGTTTATGATTTGTTTTCAGTGGCGTGCTTGATAGTTGTTTTGAAATGTTATATGAAAAAGGTCTTCAAAAATATTTTAAAAAACATGCAGTATCTAGATGACTATTTTTTGATATATAAAAGGTTTTGAAATTGTGTTGGGTCGGAATGTTCTCTTTAGCATGAGTATAACTCTCGAAGGCATAATACATAAATATATTTTTTAATTTGGTTTCAATTTTAATCTAGCTCTCCTATTTGAGTGTGCATAAATGGACACTTAAACTTTTACAAAATAAAATAAGTAGAAACATGCATCCTATGTGGCATCCTACATGTCTAATTTGTGTCTTATGTGGCATTCTAAGTGTATTATGTCACATACGACGCATGTGTCTATTTGTTCAATTTTATACAAGTTTAAATGCCTACTTGTGCACATTCAAAATTGAAGATCATATATACGATCCGAAATCAAATTAAAAGTCATATTTATGTATTATGTTATTCTTTTATTTTAACCAAATTTTCCTATTATCAATACGATAAATGAAAAATATTGCTTGTATAAATAACATTATTGCATATGTATCATGTTGTAATGATTTGATTTGTGAAATTTTATTTTTGATGTGTTTTGATCATTTTCTCTTCACCATAGTTGCTACATGTTGATTTTAGGATGTGGAGATGATTGGCACGATTTTTAATGTGATCGAAAATGGTTTGGGTGAGTTTGTGGTATTTAGAAGCTTAAAAAAGTCATATAATTGACTTCTGTCAATATTTGCTATTCTGAGTGCCAGATAGCGATTTGAAAAGTTTCATTAGATTCGGAATGTCTAATTTGTATTAATATCGGGATTGGTTCGAGTTCGAAACCTTTATTTTGAATTTCACCTAATCGAAACATCTATCTATTGGTTGTCTTTACTTCTATTTCAGAGACAAAACTGTGTATTCAGTTCTGGATATTATATTAGATGCTCTTATGCTTGTGACATCATATGTTGAGATGGTTATGTTTTTTCAAACTTCTGCATTAATATATGATATGACCTGACTTTATTCTAGAAATATCGTCTTGGTTTATGTCTATTGCTGATTTTGATTTTTCTTTATCAGTTTGGATGACTGACTTACTTATCAATGCTGGACAGTGATGATAGTGTCATCATGGTCTTATTTTGGGTCATGATACATATATATATTGTACAAACAATATTATTTTGATAAATATAGTGTCTGAATAGAGTACATCATTTTTCATCTTTACGTAATGTCACAAATCAATAATTTAAATCTACAAAAAAAGTAGAATGCATGATAAAATTGTCATAAAACTGGTAAAGTTGTTGTCATGTGACCAGAAGGTCACGGTTTCAAGCTTGAAAACAGCTTCTGACAAAAATGCAAGGTGAGGTTGCGTACAATACTCCTTGTGGTAGGGTCCTTCCCCGAGTCTTGTGCATAGAGAAAGCTGTTATCTTTTATGTATTCGGGTACAAGAATCTGTAAATAAGAAACACAAATTTCAACACTAGTTCAAGTCCAAGACAAGAACACTTATGAAGTTCTATAACACCTTTAACACTAGATTACAAATAATCTATCTAAGAAGTGTGTTAAGATTCAGAAAGAGATGAAACTGAATTTAAGACCAAGTCCTCCAAATTCACGGAGTGTCCTTAAGGAATAATTTCCCTCACTGTACCCGAGGTTTTGGAATCTTTCTTCCAGGATAAAATGGCCAAACAAACCAACTGTAGTAGTACCTCAAACAATTGAAATCTCTTCGAACTAACTCAACAATTTGCTGATTGATCACATGAAATATTTTGAAGACAAGAGGAGTTTGTAAATTCAAAAAATTTTGTACCTAAGCCTGTGGATGAAAGCAGGTTAATACAACCAACATGTGCCTCTTCTGAAAAATGGAAATGATTCACTTAAAAGGTGTGACTTTTCTGGAAAAGTCATGTATGTTCGTCCAAAGAATGTGTCTTTTCCGAATAGGCATACCATTTCATGAATCAGTGTGTCATTTCATTGAAGGGTTGCATCCCTTCGTTTCAGCACTGCACTATTTCGAAACACTGTTTCGGAATCTGCATGCATGCATATAAATGGAGTATCAAAACATAGAAAGAACTTGTGTTTTTCCCTTTGGTAGATCTCATCGATCGACCATTTGACAAATCCAAATCCAAATCCAAATTCGAAGCCGAATCCAAAGCCAAAGCCGAAGACGAAGTCGAGCCTAGCGAGCGACGACAATGACGGTGTGAGGCATCTCTTATTTCTTGCCTCACTTACCATGTGGAGTAAGTGTCCCTTATTTTAAACACTCACAAGTTCTCTTCTTCCACCAATGTGGGAGAAAAAGTGAACTTTCCAATTTAAGAGTACACTTTCTAAATTGTTGTCTCCCTTCTCCACCATTTTTCTTCCATTTTTTCATTCACACTTTTTCATATACTTTGAACCCAATAATACCCCACATGAATGGGAAATGTCTATTTATCGTAAAAAAAATAATCTTACGGACAAGTATGTGATCATCAATCAAAGACTGATTTCATCTGGATAAGTGGGTTTCCCTTTGAACTTTCCGTAGTGAACGTGCATCGGATGTACTCGGTCAATTGGTAGATTTGATATCTTTAAACCATCGAGCTTTAGTGTACACCTAGACAACATATGTCACACAACCAACCTTTTACCATTTATGGTTCTCATAGTTTTGTTCTTTTCAGCCATGAACACGTCCCGGTTTCATGAGAGCTTAGAGAATAGGCCTTTACTAAAATTCTACTTGAAGCGGTTTCCACTTTGTCCTCACATAGGTGATTTCTAAATGTTCAATCCTATAGATTAAATTATTTGGTCAAATATACCAAATTTAGATAATCATTAAAAGACTTTTCACCTTAAGTCTTATTCTTGTTTACGGAACATTGTCTACATCATGAGAATGGGTTGGGTAATTGACAATGTTGAACCTATCAGACACAACTTTGTTTGGTCTCCTTGAACATAGATCTTGGGATCTTCAGTCTGCTAGGTAGAGTTACCTCCATGTTGACTTGTCCTAGGACTTAAACCCATTCCCTTGGATGTCCTTTCCACTCCTTCTCTAGATAGACCTTTTGTAAGTGGATTCGATACATTATCATTTAACTTTACATAGTCAACAGTGATAATTCCACTAGAGAGAAGTTCTCTAATGGTATTATGTCTCCGTCGTATATGATGAGATTTACCGTTGTACATCATGCTCCCAGCCCTACCTATTATCGCTTGGCTATCACAGTGTATGCATACTTGTGCCACTGGTTTAGGCAAATAAGAAATATCTTTCAAGAAATTTCGGAGCCATTCTGCTTCTTCACTGGCTTTATCCAATGTGATAAATTCAGATTTCATTGTAGAGCGAGCAATACAAGTTTGTTTGGATGATTTCCAAGAGACTGCTCCTCCACCGATAGTAAATACATATTCACTTGTGGATTTTACTTTGCTCGATCCGGTGATCCAATTTGCATCACTATATACTTCAAGTACCGCAGGATATTTATTATAATGCAAGGCATAGTCTTGAGTGTATTTAAGATACTCCAAAACTCTTTTCATTGTCATCCAATGAGTTTTGTTGGGATTACTTGCGTGCAGACTCAATTTAATAATAGCGCATGTTATATCTGGTCGTGTACAGTTCATTATATACATTAAACATTCCAATACTCTTGCGTACTCCAATTGTAAGTCACTTTCATCTTCATTCTTTAGAAGTGCAAAGCTCACACCCAAAGGAGTCTTAACAATATCGAATTCCATATACTTGAATTTGTCAAGTACCTTTATGATATAATGAGACTGTGACAATGCCAACCCTTGTGGAGTTCTATAGATTCTAATACCTAAGATCATATCCGCAACTCCAAGGTCTTTCATATCAAACTTGCTTTCGAGCATTCGTTTCATTGCATTTATGTCTGAAATGTCTCTACTGATGATCAACATATCATCCACATATAAACAAACAATGACTTGGTGATTCAGAGTGGTTAAATGTAAACACATTTATCACATTCATTTATCTTGAACCCGTTTACCAACATGATTTTGTCAAATTTTGCATGCCATTGTTTAGGTGCTTGCTTTAGTCCATACAACGACTTAATAAGTTTACACACCTAATTCTCTTTTCTTGGAACCACAAAACCCTCAGGTTGTTCCATGTAAATTTCTTCCTCTAATTTTTCATTTAGGAATGCGGTTTTCACACCCATTTGATACATTTCAAGACCATATACTGTCACTAAGGCAATTAACATTCGAATCGATGGTATCTTTGTTATTGGCAAGTATGTATCAAAGTAATCAAGGCCTTCTTTTTACTTGAAGTCTTTTACTACAAGTCTTGCCTAGTATTTGTCAATAGTAGCATCCGCTTTTATTTTCCTTTTGAAGATCCATTTAGAACCTAAAGGTTTATTTCTTGGAGGAAGATCAAATAATTCCCACGTATGGTTGCTTAAGATAGAATCAATCTCTCTATTGACTGCCTCTTTCTAAAAGGATGAGTATGACAATGAGATCGCTTCTTTAAATGTTTGAGGCTCATTTTCTAAGAAAAATATTACAAAATCTGATCCAAATGTAGTAGAAGTTCTTTGACGTGTACTACGTCTTGGATTCTCTTCATTATGTAGATTCTGACTTGGTTTATCTCAAGGTCATTTATACCCTCCACTAGACTGATCATGTCTAGTTTTATATGGGTAAATGTTTTCAAAGAATTCAGCATTATCTAATTCAATTATCGTATTTTCATTTATATCTGAATGTTTGAATTTATGAACCAAAAACCGACATACTTTACTGCTTTTAGCACATCCTATGAACACACAGTCCACAGTCTTAGGTCCTATCTTAACCCTCTTAGGCATAAGAACTTGGACCTTTGCTAGACACCCCCACACTTTAAAATATTTCAAGTTAGGTTTCCTTCCTTTTCATTTTTCATAAGGAATTGATTGTGTCTTACTATGTGGAACTCTATTGAGTGTACGATTGGCTGCAAGGGTAGCCTCCCCCCACAAGTTTTGCGGTAAACCGAAACTTATAAGCAAGGCATTCATCATTTCTTTCAACATTCAATTTTTTCTTCCCGTAATTCCGTTAGAATAAAGTGAATACGGGGCCATAGTTTGATAGACAATTCCATTCTCTACACATATTTCAGCGAAGGGAGATTCATATTCTCCGCCCCTATCACTTCTTATCATTTTTATCTTTTTCTCTAACTGATTTTCTACTTCAGTTTTGTATTTTTTAAACGCATCTATTGCTTCATCCTTACTATTTAGCAAGTAGATATAACAATATCTAGTGCAATCGTCAATAAAAGTTATGAAATATTTTTTCCCACCACGTGATGATGTTGACTTCATATAACAAATGTCAGTGTGTACTAATTCTAAAGGATTGGAATTCCTTTCAACGGACTTATAAGGATGCTTTGTATACTTTGATTCCACACACGTTTGACACTTTGATTTATTGCACTCAAACTTTGGCAAAACATCTAAGTTAATCAATTTCTGTAACGTTTTGTAATTAACATGGCCTAAACGTTCATGCCATAAATTATAAGACTCAAGAAAGTAAGAAGAATTTGAAATTTTATTTATTTCAACATTCATTACATTCATCTTATAAAAGCCCTCGGTGAGATAGCCTTTTCCTAAATACACTTCTCCTTTGCTAATTACAATTTTTTCATAAACGGTTACACATTTGAATCCATTCTTTTCTAGAAGTAAAACAGAAATCAAGTTCCTACGTAATTCCAGAACGTACAAGACATTGTTAAGTGTCAAGACCTTTCCTGAAGTCATTTTCAAGCCCACTTATCCTATTCCTTCTACCTTAGTCGTAGCGGAGTTAGCCATGTAGATCATTTCTTCTACTTGAGCGGGAGCGAATGATGAAAATAACTCTTTATTGGTACAAACATGGCAGATGGCACCAGAATCCATCCACCACTCGCGAGGATTCCCCACCAAGTTGCATTCTAAAAACATGGCACACAGATCATCACATTATTTGTTGGACTCAATCATATTTGCTTAGTCCTTTTTCTTGCCTTTCTTAGGGGCACGACAATACGTGGACTTATGACTAATCTTGTCATAGTTGTAGAACTTTTCCTTGAATTTCTTCTTGGGTTGATCGCTTTCTTGTTCAGCTTTCTTCCTTTTCTTAGAATTATTTTGGTCATATTCTACAATATGTGCTCCATTAATTGTAGAATTCCCTTTTGACCTTCTCTCGACAGCCTTATTATCCTCTTCAATACTTAGTCGGACAATAAGATCTTCGACGGTCATCTCCTTGCATTTGTGCTTCAAGTAGTTTTTGAAGTCTTTACACATAGATGGTAGCTTCTCAATAATCGTTGCTACTTGAAATGTTTCATTCATAATCAAACCTACAAAATAGTTTATGTGAGTTCTAAGAATATTTTTAATTTGTTCAACTAAGGTGTTTTTCAAAGATATACCTTCTGCTAGGAGATCGTGAATGATTACTTGCAATTCCTGCACTTGAGAGACAACTGATTTGCTATCTATCATTTTAAAGTCCAAGAACCTTGCAACAAAGAATTTCTTAATTCCCACATCCTCTATCTTGTATTTTCATTCTAGTGCCCCCCATAATTCCTTTGATGTCTTAGTTCCACTGTAAATATTGTAGAGGTCATTTTGGAGATCACTCAATATATAATTCCTGCAAAGGAAGTCCGAGTGTTTTGAAGCTTCTACAATTATGAAATGCTCTTTGTCCAAGGTTACCTCGGTCACCTTAGAAGCATTCTCAGTAATGAACCTTTGAAGGCATAGACTGGTGAGGTAAAATAACATCTTTTGCTATCATCGCTTAAAGTCAATGCCCGTAAATTTTTTGGGCTTCTCCGCAGGTGCCATTGGTTGTGGAGCATTTAATCAACTTGTTGAGGAAATACTAGTTTCCCCCACAGTCGTAGACACATCTTGCATTTGACTTTCGTTAGTCATTTTTTCTGTCACCACAAGACTATAAAATTTAGTATTTTCAGAATACTACTTATAAAGTTAAGCAACTTTAAACTCTTCTTCTTGTTTCTAGTTAACGATGAAGTTTTTATGATTTTCAATCGTCAACCGGATGATCTTTAACTTGTGATGAAGATTTTATGTCTTTGAATCACTAGTTAAGTTCAAACGGAGTAGAAAGCTTAAAGTTTTAATCTCCAAAAATAAGCAATACAAATTCTGCAAAAAAAAATTACTCCTTAAGATTGTTATCTCTTATGTATTTGGGTACAAGAATTTGTAAATAAGAAACACAAACTTCAACACTAGTTCAAGTCCAAGACAAGAACACTTATGAAGTTTTGTATCACCTTCAACACTAGATTACAAATAATCTATCTAAGAAGTGTATTAAGATTCAGAAAAGAGATGAAACAGAATTTAAGACCAAGTCCTTCGAATTCACAGAGTGTCTTTAAGAAATGACTTCTCTCACTATACCCAAGGTTTTGGAATCTTCCTCGCAGGATAAAATGGCCAAACAAACCAATTGTAGCGGTACCTCAAACAATTGGAATCTCTTCAAACTCATTCAACGATTTGATTGATTACACAGAATATTTTGAAGACAAGAAGAGTTTGTATATTCAGAAAATTTTCATACCTAAACCTGTGGATGAAAGTAGGTTTATATAGCCAACATGTACCTCTTCTGAAAAGTAACAATGATTCACTTTAAAAGGTGTGACCTTTCTCGAAAAGCCATGTCTGGTCATCCAAAGAATGTGTCTTTTCTGAACAGGCATACTCATGAAGGGTTGCATCCCTTATCTGCATGCATTCATATAAATGGAGTATCAAAACACAGAAAAAATTTTGAACTAAATATCTGACAAATAAACTTTGTCCAAAAAGATAGATCTCATCGTTCCGAATCCGAAGCTGAGCTGAGCGAGCGACGACGACGACGGCGCGAGGCATCTCTTATTTCTTGCCTTACTTACCATGTGAAGTAAGTGTCCCTTATTTTAAACACTCACAAGTTCTCTTCTTCCACCAATGTGGGAGAAAGAGTGAACTTTCTAATTTGGGAATACACTTTCTAAATTGGTGTCTCCCTTCTCCACTATTTATCCTCTATTTTTTCATTTACACTTTTTCATATACTTAGAATCGAACAAAAGCTTTAGTGCACTGGGTTGTCCTTTTTTAAAAAAAAAAGGAAATCCTAAGCTCCCTCTATGCGTAGGATCCTGAAAGGACCTAACTATAAGAATATATGGTAAAAAGTATAATATGATTACTTGATAATAAGCAAAAATAAATTTGCAAAGGTATGCTTCCCTTGTTTTTAATGTGAAAAAGGGTGTGATTACCTTGTAAAGTTGGTCGAATATTTCAAAAGTAAGTTAAATGATAATCAAACACAAAATGAGGTTTACGATAATTAATTTCAAGATTTCAGTTACCAGCTTGGTAGTTTCATCGTCTGTGATGAGAGTGTGATAGCAAGTTTTCAACTTGAGGGGAATTAAAGATGTTGTTATTATGATGACAAAAATAAAATTAGATAAAATTTATTATTTTGCTTATTTACTAGTGAGGCAGACACTAATTTTGCCTATTGCTATTTCAAATATGAAAAAAACATTCTCTTCTGTGAAGCTCATGAGATATGATATATTCACAGGAGCGGACCCACATGTATAGGTGAGGGTGCGCGTGCACCCGTTAACGTTGAAATTTTTTTTGTGAATATATGTATATAAACTTTGAGAAATTGAAATATAGTTAATAGTGCACTCATTAAAATAACAAAGGTACTCATTGGTGCACTGGTTGAAGCCAATCCTTCTCGCCCACATAACCAGGGATTGAACTTGGGTTCTCACAATATTTTTTAAAGATTATTACTAAATTAAACATCAAAACAGCTGTGCTAGGATGGAGTTCGAACCCACAACCACCTTGTATGGTGAACACACCTTGACTACTGACCATTAAGCTACCACAATTAATTGTTCAAAAAAGTTAAAAGTCAACATAATACTAATAAAGCTACTCATATTTTTTCTATATATTTATTTTTTAAGTACTATTCATTCCATTAGCGACAAATCAAATATGATAATATCCCTTAATGACACTGAAAATTCTGCTAATGTCTGTATTAAGATAATATTAATGCACCATAATATTATCAAAAGTAAAAAGCGCAAAAAAACTTCAAGGTCCATTGTGTTTAAGCACAAAGTACAAATAAAACATGAGATGTGATGAAAAAAACATAAAGAAAAAAAATAATATAAATATATTTCTAGTTCAAGACTAATAATATAAGCATGAATGACAAATATATGAAGAAAGAAACTGACTTTTTTTTGATAAAGTGAAATATCAATTGTTTAGTATTCGTCTTTTCAGAAAAGTCCCATTGACAACGGAAAGCATGTCTTAGAAATTAGAACCTAAAGTGCACATTAAGCGAGGCGAGCACTCAATACATTTTGAATCTTTCTTCCGTGTTTACGTGTGCCTTTGACTATACTGGTGCACCCACAGACTTCAAATTCTGAATTCGCCTCTGTATATCAAGGAAATAATATTCGTGAAGAAATTTTGAATGATTGCTTAGCTAATTTGTAAGATATTTATTTTGTTAGTAATGATGTTGCTGTAGATATTTTTTAAAATATAATCATTGAGCATAGTTATAGACGGATGCTAATGTAGTTAATTATTTTTTTTCTCATCAATATTTATGTGATAATATAATTAATTATCATTTAATCGTTAAATAATTATCACTATAGAATTTTAGATTTTATCTTCAAAGTAATGATGTACCTTTTTAATTACCAGATTCTTTCTATCATGGATAAAACCATGGAGGACCGACCTCTATAAACCAATATCCCACCGGAACCCCCAGATAAAGGGGCCTTCCAAGAAGCTTCTAAGGAATCCGTTATGGTAACATAGAGCGAAGTACTTATGGCTCCAACCCACACTATCTCTAACTCTCCAATGGCACTACCAGAGGAATCAACCATTGTAGATCCAACGGACTCAGACGACATCGTACCTGAAATACCCCATACTTCTACCTAGCTTAAATTCGTTCCAAAAGTGTCAGAGACATGTTTTAAAGATGAATCCACTTTTATACATGTAGTATTTTCAAGATTTTCACTTTTATCATGTGAAAAATTGAATAAGCTTTCCATCGATATCAAATTCGCCCAAATCCGACACTCGGGTGAAGAGTTAGAGCCTTATTAGTGAGACAGTGTATTACCTGAGCCATTAACACGTCGCGGAGCAGGCCAAAATGGTAATCGTCAAAATCCAATGAGCCTCCGCGAATATGAAGCATCGCGCCAGGGCTATAATTCAGAATTATCCTTTTTCTAGTGTTTCAGCGCGATGTCTCCGCGTCGCGCCAAACATCCATGTCCCATACAGTAGTGCAACGCGATATCACCGCGTCTCACCGTCAGCCCAATTCTCAGTGGGAAATTATCATGCCGTGTCGCACAAGCCTGCCAAATTGGGAGATTTTGACAAAAATCAAAAGACACGTCCAGGGTTAAATGGGTCTTTTCCCATGATTTTAGTTCAGCCTTAAACACAAAATTTAACCCTACATGACCTAAGGATATCATTATTCCCTATATTTTTTCCAAATTGAGTTGCTCTCTCTCAAGCCAAGGAACCCTAGCTCTCAAATTCACGGGCCAAATCATATGAACTTTTCATCAGTCCTTTCAAATTCATTAACTCAAGTATGCATAGTGTTCTATCATGGACTCCTTTCGTCCATGAATCCCAAGAATCTCTTTTCAAAGTTCAAGTATATGGATTTTTATGAATTCCATGTTGGGTTTGCTTTTGTTCATGTTGATAATGACCAATTGAATTATAATCCATGTTTGGTGATAAATTTTAAGTGGAATTAATTATTATAGGTGTAGATTCATGTGAACCCATGATTAAACCCTTGGATGGTGAAATTAGAACCGAATCATGATGTTTACTTGTTGCTTAATGTTTTCTACATATACTATGCTCACCATGTGTTTGATTAAATGTCTATGTGAAGGAAAAGTGTCATACTAGTATGATAATATGAAATCCCCCTTCATATACAAGTTCATGCATGTCAAGTGTTTGATGAAATGTCTTAGTCAATGGATTATGGATATATTTGTAGCCATTGTTGTACTTTAGAAGTTATGCCATGAATTACTTTCATGATATCGAGTCCTGGGGGTATTTAAAACTTGATAATTTAGTTGTGTGCCTAGAGCCAATGTCATGTTTCCACGATACTCTCATTCAAACTATGATCCATAGAATTTAGTAAGCCATGTGACTCAGGAAAACTCAGTAAACTCAGTAATCTCCGAAAGCTCAGTAATTCAGTAATCTCAGTAGTATTTCGTCAGTCAACGAAACTCAGTGAACTCAGTTCAGTTCAGTTAATCACATTCAGTGTCTATTCAGATGGGAGTAGAATTTAGCACTGAGTGAACCCAGGGATAGGACACATACTGACAATTGAGGATATGATCCTTAGAAGCAATCGTTGCGTTCCAAAACTATGTAGCCAGCATAGGTTAAGGCATCAACACTGACAGATGAGGGTTGATGAGGTGGATAAACACTGTCATATGAGGTTCCTACCATTATCTTTTAGGGACACTATCAGATGAGGGTTACCCACAAGTTGTCCTTACCAGTGGCGCGATATTGACACCCTTCCAATTGAGGTTACAGATTGGACCCCAAGTTAGGTATATTATTGTATTTGGGATATGTCGGTTAGATGACTACTTCCCATAATTACATTTTCAGACTCATTCTCAATAATAGAACTCAGATAGTTCTTCAGAATTTCAAGATTGTCAGATATAGTCAACTCAGAATAGTACGAAACTCAGTTAGTTCCATCAAAACCTACACTGTGAGACCCAGTCGCTCAGTATCAGTTATATCAGTTATCAGTGACTCATGTTATCAGTAATCAGACTCAGTAGTCAGTACCATCACGAATTCAATCACAGTCATCTATTTATGCATGTATTCTCAGGTTCATGTTATTCAGTTAGTTAGCATTATTTGTGCCTTTGAAACCTTTGCATTCAACCAACCTCACTTACATACCAGTACATTCAAATGTACTGATGAATTTATGCTATGGTGTTTAATACCATAAGTTCAGAAGCACGAGATTCTATTTTCAGCAGTTAGAGTTTGTACTGAGTCCTCATCCTTCGAGGACATGATTATTACTTTATTTCTTCATTACTTAGCTTTCAGTAGATGGAGTTAGTTGGGAACATATCCCATCAACTCCTTATTGAGACAGTTTAGAGGCTTTCAGACTAGATGTTTTCAAATATTATTTCAGTTTTGGTATTATTGTACCACATTATTCAGATATGGTTTTATTAGATGTTTATCAGTTTTGAACCTTATGGCTTTTAAGCCTTTATTTCTGTATTTATACAGTATATTATGTAGGGTTTAGGTACAGATATCAGTCATGGGTTAGCTTGTGTTCCTTCAGGATCATGAGCATCGTGTAGCATTTCGGGTACCATATTCAGGGCGTTACAAACTTAGTATCAGAGCCTAAGGTTCAATCGAGTCCTAGGAAGTCTGAAAGCCGCATCTAGTAGAGTCTTGTACATGGGTGAATTGCGTGCCACATTTATGTACAAGAGGCTATGAGATATTTTAAGAACAGTTTCTCTTCTTTCAATATTCATGTCGTGCCAGGGAGCATGAGCTCAAGATTAAATCTTAGTCTAATCCGTTTCTCCCTTTCTTCTACAGAACATGCCTCCCAAAAGAAGAAACGACAATCAGTCTTACCCTCAGCCCATCTAAGCAGATCCCTTAGACAAATACGTTTCTCATGCAGAGTTCAGAGCTCCATTCGCCACTCTTGATAATTCAATTACTGCTCAGAATGAACAACCAGCTATCATTCCAGCTAACCCAGTGGCCAATTCAGCGACATCCAGGACTTGGGACTTCACCCGAATAAATCCTCTATCCTTTTTAAGGTCTAAGTCAGAAGAGGATCCTCAGGAGTTCCTAGACCAGGTTCAGAAGATTACAGACATCATGGGGGTTACTTTTAGTGAGAGTACTGAGCTAGTTGCATATCAGTTGTAGGATATTGCTCATACTTGGTTCAAACAGTGGAAGTCAGAGAGGTCAGATGATACAGGGCCTATTGAGTGGAAGGAGTTTGTCACTGCATTCTTAGATAGATTCTTTCCCCAAAAGCTGAGGGAAGTTAAGGTGTTAGAATTTATCAACCTCGGGTAGGGAAATATGATGGTGAAAGAGTATTCTCTTAAGTTTACTCAAATAGCCAGATATGCTCCTCACGTGGTTGCAGATAGCAGGGCCAAGATGAGAAAGTTTATTTCTGGGGTGAATGATAGTGTAGTCAATGAGTGCAGGTCCGCGATGTTGAATAGTGATCTAAACATAGCCAGACTTATGACCCATTCTCAACAGATAGAAGAGTAAAAAATTAAGATGAGAGAGAGGCAGAATAAGAGAGCAAGGATAGGCTGCTTCAACTTTGGTCAGCCTAAATCAGAAAGGGGAATCATTCTCAATTCTGTCCTAAGTCATTCGTTCCAGCTCTTTCTTCAGCTAGTTCTCTAGTGCTGAAATTCAGAAACAGCAATAGAGATATGGCGCCAGGCTCTAAATCTCAGGGCAGTGTCAGCGATGCCCGAACTAATACTCTTTGTCATACTTGTGGTAAGAACCACAAGGGTACTTGTAGAGATAGAAGTGATGTCTGTTTTAGATATGGCAAGCCAAGCCACTGAGTTAGAGATTATCCATAGTCAGGTTATCAGGGTCAGCAGAACCGCTCCTCAGCCCAGTCTGGTCGCCCAAATTAGCAGGGTGCCACTTCTAGTGCTACTAGTGGGCAACGCCCAAATAGAATTTATGATATCCAGTCCCGACAAGATCAGGAAAATTCTCTTGATGTATTTACTGATACGTTATAAATCTTTCACTTGCATGTTTACGCTTTGCTAGATCCAGGAGCTTTCTTATCTTTTGTTACTCCTTATAGCAATTTATTTTGAAGTTATTCCAAAAATTCTAGAAGAGCCCTTCTCAGTATCTACCCCAGTAGGTAAAACCATCAAAGCCTGGCGAGTATACAGAAACTGCTCAGTTATGATATTTCAGAAAGTCACCTCAGCAGACTTAGTCGAACTAGAGAGATTTTGATGTCATTATCGACATGTATTGGCTTCATTCCTGCTATGCCACAGTCGACTTTAGAAACAGAATAGTCTAGTTCCAGTTTCTGAATGAACCTTTCCTAGAGTGGAGGGGTAGTACTTCAGCTTTCAGAGGTCAACTTGTTTTCTACCTTCGAGCACAGAAAATAATATGTAAGGGATATATCTATCATCTTGTTCATGTTATGGATTCTATTTCCAATACTCCCAATCTTGAATCAGTCCTATTCAGATGTCTTTCTCGAAGATCTTCTAGGAATTCCTCCTGAAAGGGAAATAGACTTTGCCATTGATCTTCTTCTAGATACTCAACCGATATCTATTCTCTATATAGAATGGCACCAACAGAACTCAAAGAACTAAAAAAGCAGTTGAAGAATCTCTTAGATAAGGGATTCATTAGTCCTAGTGTGTCCCTGTGGGGTGCACCAGTCTTATTTGTGTGCAAGAAAGACGGTTCTCTCAGAATGTGCATTGATTACCATCAGCTTAATAAAGTCACGGTCAAGAACAAGTATTCACTACCCTAAATTGATGAATTGTTTGACCAATTTTTGGGTGCCAGCTATTTCTCTAAGATAGACCTCAGATCAAGCAATCATCATCTCAGAGTCAGGAATGTGACATTCTGAAAATAGTTTTACGAACATGATATGGTCACTTCAAATTCCTAGTCAAGTCCTTTGGTCTTACCAATGCCCCTGCAGCTTTCATGGACTTGTTGAACTGTGTATTCAAGCAGTACTTGGACATATTCATCATAGTCTTCATAGATGATATTCTGATTTATTTCTGCAGTGAGCGTGATCATGCAAACCATCTCAAAATCATATTTCAGACTCTCAGAGATCATCAGTTATTTGCCAAATTCAGTAAGTGTGAATTTTGGCAAAGGTCAATAGCATTCCTTGGTAATATTATTTTCAACAGTACGAAACTGGCCCAGACCTGTCTCTCCATCAGATATCAGGAGTTTCTTGGGTTTGGATAATTATTACAGACGGTCTGTTGAGGGATTTTCTTCTATTGAATCCCCTATGTCCAAATTGACCCAGAAGAAAGTCAAGTTTCAGTGGTCAGATCCTTGCGAGAAGAGTTTTCAGGAGTTGAAGACTCAACTCACCTCAGCTCTAGTTTTGGCTCTTCCAGACGGTTCAGATAGTTTCGTAGTGTATTGTGATGCATCCAGAGTAGGTTTGGGTTGTGTCCTCATACAATATGGTAAGTTCATAGCCTACACCTCCAGACAGCTTAAACCCCATGAGAAAAATTATCCTACTCATGATCTTAAGTTAGTAGCCATAGTATTTACCTTAAAGATTTAGAGGCATTATCTATACGGTGTTTATGTAGATATGTTCACATATTATAAATGCCTTCAGTAAGTCTTTTCTCATAAAGATCTCAATATTCATCAGAAAAGGTGGTTAGAGCTCTTGAAAGATTATGACATGAGTGTCCTTTATCATCCGGGCAAGGCCAACGTAGTAGCCGACGCTCTCAGAAGGCTGTCTATGGGTAGTGTTGCTCATGTCGAGGACAGTAAGAAGAAGCTAGCTCAAGAAATCCACTAGCTTACTAGACTAGGCATTTACTTAGTCGACATAGAGTAGGGTGATTGGGTTTAGAGTAGTTCAGAATTATCTCTAGTTTCCGAGGCGAAAGAAAAGCAAGATAGAGATCCTGGTCTAGTCAAGTTGATAGAGTCAGTCAAGGATCAGAAGGTTGAGGTCTTTTCCCAAGGGGGAGATAATGTATTGCATTATCAGGGTCGTCTGTGTGTTCTAAGTGTAGATAACTTGAGGCAGCGAATTCTTGCAGAAGCGCATGGTACGCACTACTCTATTCATCCAGGGGCTACAAAGATGTATCACGATTTTCAAAAGATTTATTGGTAGAGTGGGATGAAGAGATATGCGACATAGTTTGTGGCTAAATACTCTATATGTCACCAGGTTAAGATAGAGCATCAGAAGCCTAGTGGGTCCACGCAAGAGTTTAATATTCCCACTTGGAAGTGGGAAGAAGTGAACATGGACTTTGTGATGGGTTTGCTCGTACTCGTCATCAGCATGATTCAATTTGGGTCATTGTAGACAGGATGACCGAATCAGCTTATTTTCTTTCTGTCCATACTTCTTATTCAGTTGAGGATTATGCCAAACTCTACATCAGAGCGTTGGTCTGATTGCACGGTATTTTATTATCTATTATCTCAGACAGAGGTACCCAATTTACCTCTTATTTCTAGAAAGCATTCCAAAAAGGTCTTGGTACCCAAGTTCATCTCAGTACAACCTTCCATCCTCAGACAGAAGGTCAAGAAAAAAAGGACCATTCAGGCTCTAGAAGATATGTTGCGAGGGTGTGTAATTGATTTTAAGAGAATTTGGGATGACCACTTGCCTTTGATTGAGTTTGCATACAACAACACCTATCATTCTAGTATTAAAATAGCTCCATTCGAAGCTCTTTATGGTAGAAGGTGCAGATCTCCAGTCGATTGGTTCAAAGTTAGTGAGGCCTCAGTAATAGGGCCTAACTTAGTATTCGATGCCTTCAAAAAAATCTAGTTGATCAGAGAAAGACTCCGAGCTGCTCAGAGCTGATAAAAATATTATGAAGATGTATACAGAAAAGATTTCAAGTTCGAGATTGGTGACTATGTTTATCTAAAGATCTCTTTCATGAAGTGAGTGAAGAGATTCAGCAAAAAGAGAAAGCTCAGTCCCCGATATGTCAGTCCCTTCAAAATTCTCAGTCGCTTTGGCAAGGTAGCTTATGAGCTTGAATTGCCTTCAGATATAGCCTCAGTTCATCCAGTCTTTTATGTCTCCTTGCTCAAGAAGTTCATGGGTGATCCAGCAGTTGTAGTCCCTATTCAGAGCATAGATATTTAGAACAACCTTTCTTATGAAGAGATTTCAGTCGAAATTCTTGACTATCAGACTCGTAGACTGAGGAACAAAGAAGTCCCTCAAGTTAAAGTTCTTTGGCAAAATCAGTCCGTTGTGAGAGCTACTTGGGAAGCAGGAGCAGACATGCGTACCAAGTATCCTCACCTCTTCTCTGCTAATTAACACTCAACCCAAGGTAACAGCATTTCTTAAGCATTTCAGTTTCATGTTCAGATTTCAGTTACAACTTGGTGTCCAGTTTATGATCAAAATTCCATTCTAAACTTGGTATCAATTACCATTGCATATTTAATCATATGTTCATGTATCAGAACAGTTATGTGTTCATGCATCAGACATGCATTCTCCTTGTGAGAAACTCAGTTATCATAAATCTCAATCATGTATTCATGAGTCTGTTCAGTCATGGAATAATCATGCATCAGATATGCATGGTCAGTATGAATCTCAGAAATGCCAGTCATGTAGTTGTGCATTAATTATTCATTTTCAGTAATACTTCAGCTTATCGTTTCTCCCATCTTAATCAGTCTCATTTGAGGACGAATGATCCCAAGTAGGAGATATTGTAATACCCCATACTTGTACCTAGCTTAAATTCATCCCAAAGATGTCAGAGACTTGTTTTAAAGATGAATCCACTTTTATACATGTGGTATTTTCAAGATTTTCACTTTTTTATCACGTGAAAAATTGAACAAGTTTTCCATCGATACCAAATTCGCCCAAATCCGACACCCGGGCGAAGAGTTAGAGCTATTTTAGTGAGACAGTATATCACCTGAGCCATCAACGCGTCACGGAGCAGGCCAAAATGGCAATCGTCAAAATCCAGTTAGTCTCCATAATTATGGCATGTCACACCAGGGCTCAAATTTATAATTATCTTTTTTCCAGTGTCTCAGCACGATGTCTCTGCGTTGCGCTAAACTTCCATGTCCCATCTAGTATTGCAACGCAATATCATTGTGTCGCACCATTAGCCTAATTCCCAATGTTCAAGTTACTGCGACACGGCGCAATAGCTCTGCAACGTGCCAGCCTGCCAAATCGGGAGATTTTGACAAAAATCAAAAGACACGTCTAGGGTTAAATGGGTCTTTTCCCATGATTTTAGTTCAGCCTTAAACATGAAATTTAACCCTACATGACCTAAGGATATCATTATTCACTGTATTTTTCCCAATTTGAGTTGCTCTCTCTCAAGCCAAGGAAGCCAAGCTCTCAAATGAAAGGACCAAATCAGAAGAACTTTCCATCAGTCCTTCAAAATTCATTAACTCAAGTATGTATAGTGTTCATTCATGGATTCCTTTCGTCCATGAAGCCCAAGAATCTCTTTTTAAAGTTCAAGTATATGGATTTTTATGAATTCCATGTTGGGTTTGCTTTTGTTCATGTTGATAATGACCAATTGAATTCTAATCCATGTTTGGTGATAAATTTTAAGTGGAATTAATTATTATAGGTGTAGATTTATGTGAACCCATGATTAAGCCCTTGGATGGTGAAATTAAAACTAAATCGTGATGTTTACTTGTTGCATAATGTTGTCTACATATACTATGCTCACTATGTTTTTGATTAAATGCCTATGTGCAGGAAAAGTACCATACTAGTATGATAATATGAAATCCCCCTTCATATACAAGTTCATGCATGTCAAGTGTTTGATGAAATGTCTTAGTCAATGGATTATAGATATGTGTAGCCATTGTTGTACTTTAGAATTTATGCCATGAATTACTTTCATGATATCGAGTCATGGGGGTATTTAATACCCAACAATTTAGCTGTGTGCCTAGAGCCAATGTTATGTTTCCATGATACTCTCAGTCAAGTCATGATCCATAGAATTCAGTCAGTTATGTGACTCAGGAAAACTCAGTAAACTCAGTAATCCCAGTAATCTTTGAAAGCTCAGTAATTCAGTAATCTCAGTAGTATTCCGTCAGTCAACGGAACTCAGTGAACTCAGTTCTGTTTAGTTAATCATGTTCACTGTCTATTCAGATGGGAGTAGGATTTAGCACTGAGTGAACCCAAGGATAGGACACACACTGACAGTTGAGAGTGTGATCCTTAGAAGCAATCCATGCGTTCCAGAACTATGTAGCCGGCATAGGTTGAGACATCAACACTGACAGATAAGGGTTGATGAGATGGATAAACACTGCCAGATGAGGGTCCCACCATTCTCTTTTGGGGATACTGTCAGATAAAGGTTTCCTATAGTTTGTCCTTACCAGTGGCGCGGTATTGACACCCTTTTGATTGGGGCTATAGATTGGACCCCAACTAAGATATATTGCGTTGTTTGGGGCATGTCGGTTAGATGACTACTTCCCACAGTTACAGTTTTAGAATCAGTCTCAGTAATAAAACTCTGATAGTCCTTCAGAATTTGAAGACTGTCAGATACAGTCAATTTAGAATAGTACGAAACTTCGTTAGTTCCATCAGAACCTAGACTATCAGATCCAGTCACTCAGTATCAGTTATATCAGTTATCAGTGGCTTATGTTATCAATAATCAGACTCAGTAGTTAGTACCATCATGAATTCAGTTACAGTCACTTATTCATGTATATATTCTCACGTTTATGTTATTCAGTCAGTTAGCATTGGTCGTTCATTTGAAACCTTTGCATTCAGCCTACCTCACTTGTATACCAGTACATTCAAACGTACTGACGCATTTGTGCTATGGTGTTTTATACCATAGGTTCATAAGTACGAGCTCCAGAGCATCAGTAGTATTCCAGTTTCAAAAGTCAGAGTTAGTAGTGAGTCCTCATCCTTCAAGGATAAGATCATTACTTTATTTCTTTATTACTTAGCTTTTCGTAGATAGAGTTAGTGGGGGACATGTCCTATCAACTCCTTATTCAGACAGTTTAGAAGCTTTTAGACTACAGTGTTTTAAGACCAAATATTTTTAGACATTGTTTTAGTTTTGGTATTGTCATACCACATTATTCAGAGATAGTTTATCAGTTTTAAACCTTATGCCTTTCACATTTATTTCTGTATTTATACAGTATATTATGCAGTTTTTAGGTAAAGATATCAATCATGGGTTAGCTTGTGGTCCTTCGAGGTTATGAGCACCGTATAACATTTCGAGTACCAGATTTAGGGTGTTACAGTACCTCAAACTTTGGAGTACAAAGAAAGGATATATGATCTATGGTGCTACTCAGTTATTTTTAAAGCCATGGGCAAGAAGTTCAACCACCACTACCTACATAATAAATTGATAGATCTATGGAAAATAAATGATCCCTTTCTATTAATAGATATGGGCAAAGACTACTACACTGCTAAATTTAATAAAGGGATCTTCAAAGGAAGGTACTCCAACAAGGACCATGGTTCGTCGCTGGTGCCTACTTAACAGTTCGAAGTTGGGTTCCCAACTTCGTACCCAGTGATTCCAAAGTGCTCACTACAGCAATTTGGGTCAGGTTACCTGAATTGCCAACAGAGTTCTATGACAAAATTATCTTGGAGAAGGTAGGGCGAAAGATTGGCTCCCTCATCAAAATTGATGCATGTATATCCACTACAATTCGTGGTCATTGTGCACGGATATGCGTGCAGATTCTGATGGATTCCCAGGTAAAAAATATGGTCAACATTAGGATCCACCAACAACCTCTTCACTATGAAGGGGATGGATTTCTTTGCAACTCTTGTGGAAGGTTGGGCCACATTAGAAATATCTATCCAAAGCTGAAGACTACCACACCAGAATATAGCAGCAACAACGAGCAAGTCGATGGAGAATAAAAAAACAAAAGACCATTGGACCACGGTAACTTTTAAAATATCAAGAAGAAAACACCCATCCAAAGAAAACATGCATGCGAAGTCATCCGTATCGGGCTCAGGTAAGTCTTCTACCGATCATGACATAGCCGCCGGGAAAGAAAAAACAGTTACCGTCGTAACCCTACGCCAAGCAGAATAGTTGGACACCCCTACTCTTCGTCCCAAAACCACTCTTCGACAAGTAAAATAGGTTTGGTTAATGGCCCAACCTCTTACAAGCCCAATAAGGGACCCAGCTCTTCATACGAGAACAACTTGGGCTTCTTACACTTGGATTTTACTAAGAATGCCAATAAAGATGGCTCTAAGATCAATCCTCCTACGAATAAAAACCATAAAAATCCCCCTTTGGGAATGGCGGCCAAAGGAGCCTTACCAGTCTTGTCAATGACTTTTGAGACTGCTGAGTCACAAAAGTTGATCCAAACCGCTGCTAACCCCCACCCTATGGCTTCTCCCCCTTCAGACCCTTCTATGTCAATCACTCAAATCACTGACTTTGATATGACCGAAATGGAGGAGCAAGCTTTTAACTCCTCTAATCTTTTCATTTCTAGGACTTTCCCTGACTACTTCCCTTCTCACCCTAGATTTTCTGAAGCTATCCCAAATACTTCTAACCATGGACCAATCCATGGTCCCTCTCCAGGGCCTAACCTTCTCTACAGCCCTACTTCCAATGACCCATTTCCCAACTTCTTGGCTCGAGATAGGCCTAACGAACCAAGTAATCCTTCTACATCTAGAATGGCAGGGGATCAAGTTCAAGGTAATAATCCAAGACCCATGCTACTTAGCACAAATAGTGATGAAAGGGTTGAATCAAGGTCTCATAAACTTCGGCCAGAACATATGGTTGTCAATACTAATGAGACTAACCAGCCAAACCCAAATAGCTCCATTATCTCAGGAGATGCTGAATGTAGAAATGACCCTCACGGGGTAATCCCAGCCATTTCTCCCTGCAAAAATTCCATAAATATTAAAGAGGGGCCCTCCTTTTGTGTTAATACCTGGGGTTCCCCCAAACCAGGAGTAACTATTTTAGAGACCTCAATTCTTGTCGACTCTAACCCCTCCTCAAGAGGTCATAGAAACAGAACTGACACTACAGGCCTTAAAAGAAAACAACCTAAAAATGGAGAGCATTCTGGAATCTCTGAGGGGCCCAAAAACAGACGTGGAAACTCTAGGAAAGACAATTCATCTAACCTTCGAGGATGTCATAAGCGAACTGTCAGTAATCCTTATACCATGATACATAAGAAACCTCGACCTAGAAGTTGTTCCCTCATCCCCCAGGACTGGAAACTTTTACAAGACAAAGATGTCACCCTTCTCAAGAAAGAGGGAACCTCAACCCAGGGAAAAGGCAAGGAAGTTCTTCAGGAACCCACAACCCCTCAACCATTCATAATGAATTACATAATATGGAACACTAGGGGAGCTACTAGTGCTGACTTAAAAAGGCACTGCAAAGCCATGGTAAACCTCCACAAACCCCTAAATCTGTCCCTCTTAGAAACTCGTATAGGTGACCATAACCATCTTGCAGGCATGCTTAGGTTTGCGAAGAAAATTCAATACCCTGTAGTCAGGATCTCTTGTGGTATTGCCATCATGTGGAATGACGATAATATCACCATAAATGACATCAATATATCCTCTCAAGGTATCCATGTTACTGTGCAAATTAGTTCTCCTTCTTCTACTTAGTTTTTTAGTGCTATCTATACTAGCAACTGTCCTGAGGAGAGGAAGAACCTAAGAAATCAGCTTGTGACCTTTGTTGACACCATAAGGGACTCTTCCAATAATGCCTAGCTAGTGGTAGGATACTTTAATGAAATCCTTAAATCTTCTAAAAATTTTGGGGGAAACTGCCTCAACCACAATAGAGTATCTCTTTTCTGGGATTGCATAAACCATAGTAATCTGATTAATCTAGGGTTTAAAGGTAATAAGTACACCTAGTCTAACAAAAGGTTCAGGAACAAGGTTCCCTGATCCTTGAAAGTCTGGATAGGTGTCTAGCAAATAACTCCTGGATTAATTTTTTTCCTGACGCTTTTGTAACCCAACTGCCCAGGACTTATTCTAACCACTCCCTTATGCTGGTCAATATCTCAAAACAGCATTTCATTTTCTCTAAACCTTTTAGAATGGAAACCATCTGGTGTTCCCATCCAATCTTTCCATAAATGGTCAAAAATACCTTCCAAGGAAACTCTTATCTCACTCAGGCCACTACCAACTTCCAACCCATCATCACCTCCTGGAATAGAGAAATCTTTGGGAATCTCTTCAAGAAAAAAATGAAACTTCTTGCAAGACTCGAGGGTATTTAGAGGTTTGAGGACTACCCATATATCTCCTTACTGCACAATCTTGAACTCCAATTTTCAAGGGAGTACAACAAACTCCTTAGACAAGAGCAGAAATTCTGAAAGCTTAAGTCCAAAATAAACTGGCTCACTCTTCCACCATCAATAGGAGGATAAATAACAGAATTAACTCCATTAAAGATAATCTTGGCAATTCGTTCTCCCAGCAAGATATTTCTACTACCATCCTTAACTTCTACCACCATTTCTTTACCTCTGAACAACCTTTCTCCTTCCTCAACTTACAAAAAAACCCTACATCCGAGGGGTCCTTACCCCCTGATACCCACCCAAATCTAGCTGCCATCCCTAGTATGGAAGAGTTTAAAAGAGCTGTATTTTCCTTCCAACCTAATAAGGCCCCAGGTCTAGATGGTTTGCACCTTCTTTTTTACCAGAAATACTGGGATACCCTTCAATCATCCATAGTGCGATTCTATAAACAAACTTTCACTTGTTTCTCCATTAATGAAAAGGTCAACTCTACCTACCTTTGTTTGATCCCAAAATGCAAAAATACTACTAACCTCAGGAACTTTAGACCCATTGGCCTCTGTAAAACCCAGTACAAAATCATTACCAAGATTATTGCAAATAGAATTAATGTCCGCTTAGGGGACCTCACCAGTAACTGCCAGGCTAGCTTTCTTTCCAAAAGAAGGGATACTAACAATGCCATAATAGTCTAAGAATACATCACCCACTTCTCCAAAATGAGGGGTAAAATTGATCAAAATTGATCTTTAGAAATCTTTCGATAGGATAAAGTGGTCTTTCATAAGATAGGCTTTGCATTTCTTTAACTTTCCCTTCAATCTCATCAAGCTAATCATGTTTTGCATATCCACCCCCTCCATTTCTATTCTCATAAATAGGGGGAAGACCACCTTCTTCAAGCCCTCCAGGGGCATCAAGCAAGGGAATTCCATCTCACCATATATTTTTATCTTATAGATGGAACTCCTTTCTAGAAGGATTGACCATAAAGTAGACCTCCCCAAATGGGACCCAGTTTTAATTAGCAAAAAGGTCCCCAGGATTTTCCATATTTTCTTTGCTGATGATCTAATCCTTATAGCCAAAGCTGATGAAAAGAACTGTGGCACCATCACTGAAACTCTTAACAGTTTTTCTCTCCATTCTGGTCAAAGAGTCAATAACCTAAAATCCAAGGTTATTTTCTCCAATAACTATTTCTACCAGCTAAAGAACCAGTTAGCCCATCTTCTTCATATTAAGCCTAAGGATATTATGGGGAGGCACCTAAGGTTTCCCATTTTTCACTCCAAACCCAAGAACAGGGACTTCCAATTCATCCTGGAATCCTTCAACACTAAGCTTGGAGGATGGAAAATCAAGTTCCTTAACATGGCTGGTAGAACCATCCTTACTAAAGCTTCTCTTAGTAGCATTCTTAATCATATCATGCAGTACATCTCTATTCCTAAGCAAATTCTAAACCATATTGACAGAATACTTAGGAATTTCATCTGGGGGTCTACTAATGAGAAAAAGAAAATTCACATGATCTCTTGGAAAAGTGTGACTCTTCCTAAAGGGAAAGGTAGTCTTTCCATTCAAAGAGCCTCTGTTAAAAATGATTCCCTTCTTATGGGCCTAGCATGGAGATTCATGCAGCTTTTGGGTCAAGGTCCTAAAAGGGAAGTATAGCCAGGATGGCATGATGTGTCTTACCAATGCCTCCAGGACTTGGAAGAATATCTACCAAAGATGGGGTAAATGCAAAGAGATCTCAACCTGGGCTGTCAAGGATGAATCCAAGGTTCTCTTCTGGTTTGACAAGTGGATCCCCAACACCAAACCCCTTAGAAACCTTATCTATGGCCCTCTAAGCAACTCTGATGAAAGGGTTCATCTCAACCAGGTCTGGAAATAAGGCTCTTAGAATTTTGATAACATCTCCATGGTCATTACCCATGACCTCATCCATCATATTAAGAACTTTTTCTTTGCTAGCACTAAGGTAGTTTTAGACACCCTTATCTGGGGTATCAATGGCAAAGGAACCTTCTCCTCCAGAAGTGCCTATCAACACTTGATCATTCACAATACCAATAATTTGCCTAGGACAGGCATTTCCTTCAACTGGATCTGGCACCTCCCAATCGCTCCTAGGATCAAATTCTTCATGTGGCTCCTTCACTATGACAAACTTCCCACGGGCGTCAATCTTGCTAAGAAGGGCCCAGATATAAACCCCCACTGTAAAACTTGCACCACCACCATTGAGGATACCAACCATCTCTTCTCCAATTTCCCCTCCACCATTATAATCTGGGCAGATACTTTCAACAAAACATCTTCCCCTCCAAGTTGTAATCTCTCTAACTTCTTCAATACTAACTTGTCTAATACGTGGAGGACCACAAAGTATAAATCTTTCAACCATATGCTCCTTTGTAATGAAATCATCCACTATTGCCTTTGGACAACCTGGAAAGCCAAGAACCATAACCTCTTCCAGCAAAACACTGTCAAGCCTTCCTTCTCCCAGGCCTACAGTGAAGCGATAGAATACAATCTTTTCATCAACAAACCTCAATGCAGAGTCCCCAGGACTACCATTTAAATCAATTGGACCCCCCTCTAATGAACCACTACAAGCTCAATATAGATGGTTCTTGTTTAGGCAATCCAGGAACAGGGGGTATAGGGAGGGTTATACGTAACTACAATGGTGAATGGATGATAGGTTTTACTCAAAGTTATCTCTATGATACCAATAATTAAATGGAATTACTAGCTCCCAAGGTAGGCATAACTATTGCTATCCATCACAACTTCATACCTACTGTAATCAATACTGACTCATTGGAAGTCTTGCAGATGCTCAAATATGAAAATATTCAGTATGATGGCATTGTTAATCTGTGCAGGTCAAAGCTGAGGGAAGCAGGTTTTCGAATAGTCCAGCATTGCTTTAGGGAACAAAACCAAGTTGCTGATAAATTAGCCAAGCATGGAGAAACCTCAAACATCTTCGAGGAAACTCATCTTTTGCAAGTTCTACCTGTGTATGCTCTTCAGGAATTGGGAGCAGACATGTGAGGAACTTTTTTTGAAAGATCTATTAATGCAAATGCTCAATCACTAACTGAGCAAAACTGTTCCTCTTTTGTAATTAATCCATGCTAACTGGCCCTGACTATGTAAATTTCTAAATACTTTATGTCTATTTAAGTGCACCCTATTTATCAAAAAAAAAAAAGTACCTTTTTTATTAAAAATACAAATTCACCTATAATTGATACTAGCTTATAAAATACAGGGTAGTATCTATAATTTATAATCTATAATCTATATCTATAATCTATATTTATATTTATAATTTATAATTTATAATATATTAAAAGTGTAAAGCCCCTTAAAAAAGTGATTTGAATCTTTTGTCATTTATTAAAAGACTCTCCTTTATACAAAACTATCTTTTCATTATTTTATTTAATTTATTATTTAATTATTTTTTATTATATTAACTAGACTCCTAAAATATATTAGATTTCTAAAATATATGGAAGGAGAATCAATTAATATTTTCCTTTGTACTGATAATTAAGAAAATACTTTTAAAATAGAACTCTATTAAAAAAATACTTCTATAAATAAATCACTAGCAGGCTAATTTCATTGATACTGTTGAACTCATCATAAATAAAATCAAAGTGTTGATCGTTTATTTTACCGAACAGTTGGATCGAGGAGAAGGTGCATGCACATTCTCTTCAATGTGAATTTCCTTCTTCTTAGCTTCCTTTTTTTGTATGCTCAGTTGTTCATGAATACAATTTTCAAATATACAGTACAAGTTCAAACTCTATATTTATTTTAAAAAATTCATTTAATATTTAGGAATAAATTATTACAATTTCAAATTTACGGTTGACTTTTAGGGATTTCATATATAAATATTAGGTTTAATTATATTATTTTGATGCTTTATTATCGTATTATTTTATTTTAATTTATAGTTGGTAGATAAATGTCGGTCAGCTTTGAAAAAAAAATTTAGGTAAAGATTAGGTTTAATTGTATTGTTTTAATAGCTCTATTAGTTATTATTTTGTGGAAGTTTACAAGTCACAGATGAATATTGATTTGCTTTAAGAAACTTATGTGTAAAGTTTAAATTTAATTGTATTATTTTGATATCTCTTTTATCGTATTGTTTTGTTGTAGTTTGCAGGTGGTAGATAAATGTCGATCGACTTTGAAGAATTTTGTTAGGTAAAGGTTAAGTTTAATTGTATTGCTTTCATATCTCTGATTTGAGAAACTCTTTGGTGAAAAGATTAGGTATAGTTATATTATTTTGATATCCCTATTATTATATTATTTTGTTATAGTTAACAGGTGGTAGATGGGTGTCAGACGCTTTGAGAAAATTTTTGTGTAAAAGTTAGATTTAATTGTATCGTTTGATGTCTCTATTATCATATTGTTTTGTTGCAGTTTACAGGTAGTAAATGAATATCGATCGACTTTGAGAATTTTCTTCGATAAAGATTAGGTTTAATTAAATAAATTTTTCATGTTTACATATTCAAAAGATGTTGAACTTAATTATTGTATTCATCTTTATTATTTAAACAAATTTCCTATTTAGTATAACGTTTGAACTCATTAAACTTAGGTGCACACGCAAAGCACGTAGACCTAAACTACTAATATAAATACAGCTAAGATTTATATAGTCGTCCCGATTTACTTTGCTTTAAAAAGTTCAATTATTATTAACTTCATAATTCTCAATTACAACTATCCTTCCAAAGAAATAAGAAAAAATGATCAAATTCATCTCTTTATTTTAAAAAAATTGACTAAATATACTCTTCAATATATGTTCGACTAAATTTATCCTCGTTGTTATACTTGGGGTCAAATTTACTCATTTATTTTTAAAAAATTAGTTAAATATAATTTTCGTCAGACTTTTGGCCAAGTTTATCCTAGATGTCATACTTTGAAGGCATATTTACCCCTATTATTAAAAAACTTTTCAAATGTATCCTTTTTTAACAGAAAAATTTAAATCAACGTTAAATACTTTATTTTTTAAAATTAAAACAAAACTTAGTCGAATTCACCGATCCTATCCACAAAAAAATACACAAACAAATATATCCCTTCCTCCGTTCCGTTGGTCTAGTATTTCCAACAAACAAATATACTCTTCTTTCAACGTGCAGTGCCGGTATGTTGTTAACAAATGACAAAAATAAAATGAAATAGATAACGCAAAAGCATAGAAATAGAGAAAATGTCTATTACAAACTCTACTTCTGTTCAATTATATTTAACTTTCAAATTTGATATGCAATTCTATGTATTCAATTATGTTTAACTTTCAAAATTTGATATGTAATTCTATGTGCATCTAAATTTCTTCTGAGCAAATGATTTAATGAAAAATTTGTGTATACTTAATTGAATACTCCATCCGTTTCAAAAAGAATGACCTACTTTGACTTGGCACAAAGTTTAAGAAAATAAAGAAGACTTTTGAATCTTGTGGTTTTAAATTAAAGTTGTATCAAATGTACCAAAATACCCTTTAATCATGTGGTCCTAAACATGCCATGTGGAAAGTTGAAATTAAAGTATTGCCAAAAAGGGAAAGAGGTCATTCTTTTCTAAATAGACTAAAAAAGAAAGTATGTCATTCTTTTTTAAACGGAGGGAGTATAAATATATAAGAATGAAGAGAAGTCACGATTGATACATAAGGAGACATCTTAACTCAATCATCATGGAAACATTCAGTAAGCCTAATTTGTTAAATATGACAATTGCATATCAATTTTCATGAGTTCTACACTAGTGTAAATTCATGAACTGAGGGAGAAGCATGTTTGTTTGTGTTTGCACTGACGCAGATTCATTTTTTCATGAGTTATATAGTGACATAATGATACGGGTATAATCATGAAGATGGACGTATTTTAGTGTGTTGAATGCAACCTACGGAGTGTACGAGTTGGAGTGTGAAAAGGGCTCAAAAGTCGTCCCTCTATTGCACTCTGTGGGAGCTATTTTTTTCATTTAACACTAAGGGGTACTTTTGTCATTTTGTCTATTATTGTAATAAGTCTATAAATAGAATATGTTAGAGTTTATTTCATTTGGTTGTTGAATATTGATGTAAATACACTTGAGAGAAGGCTCTCTAGGACGAAAACTAGGGCATAGCAAGTGTGGAAACACTTGTGAATGTGTATTGCTTGGAAACGTTGGTGCTTGAGCGGTGGAATCCCTCTCGTGTCTTCGTAAAAGTGTGGTGTTACTATTATAAGTTCTAGGGTTCCTTAGATGGAATATGTCTATGGGCTCTTGGATCTTATTATAGTGTATGTCTCACTTTCTATCTTTACATTTCATGTTTTAGTTTGTGTTGTCTAGTTAACCATTGGTTCTTGTTGTTCTTGTAATCTTGTAACCGTTGGTTGTTGTTATCATAGTATTGTTTCTTCCTACCATATTGTTGATTATCTCTTGTTTTTGTTGCGGTTTTTGGTGTCAAATAAACCTACATATCTTGTATTTTTGTTGTGTTTGTCGAATCCGAGAGAGGTCCCTATTTGATCCGCAATTTATTGTGATTTGTGGACTGTTTTGGGGTGTGATTTCATGTTTCTTTTTTTATCCTGTATCATTTGGTATCAAATCCGAGTTTTATTTCATTCCTACGAAGTCAATCTTGGGTTTGTTACTTAGAAAATTGAAAAAAAAAAAACTAAAAACTGAAAAAGAAAATCCAGAAAAGTTAAAATTTGTCCATTTTTGTTTCTTGGCCAAAAATTGTGTTCTTGTTGTCTTGGCGGAGATTTTTTTGTTGTGTGTCTAGATCTAGTAGTGTTCTTGTTTGTTTTGTAGTTTCTAGAGTTAGTTTTCTTGTTCACTAACATTTTTGAGTCTAGATCTAAACTTGAGCTTAAACTTGTTGAAAGTTGTTGTTGTGAACATTGTTGTGGCCGTGTGATATTGTTGTTGTTCAAGCTTGGCCGTGTGTTGTATTGTGGATTTGGAGTTGAACGTTGGGTTGTTGTTGGTTGTTATTGGAGATTTGAGGTTGAACATGGTTGTTGATGATGGAGAACCCAACATGAACCTTAGAATACCAAGTGTTGTGTTCTTAGTGTTCTTCACCACCTTCATAACTTATTGAAGAAAATGTGTTGTTTGATCTTAACACCAAGAAGAAAGAGAGTGGTATTTTTGTTAGTCTTGAAGACTTTTTTCAACCACCCTTAAGCCTTCTCCAACAATCTTCCAAGTTTTAAGGTCTTTCAAGACTTTTCCTACATAAAACAAAGACTTTACAACCACTTTCAAAAACCTTCTATGATTTAAGCACCTTGTTTTGTGGGAATAGTTTTAGTTAAGTCAAGAATTTTGTTTGAAAATTGAAAAGAGTTTCAAGACTTGTAGTTTCCGTCCATTAACCAAATCTCAACCATCCAAATTGAAAATTGACCAAGACTTCCAAACTGAAAAATAACAATTTGTTTAAAAACCACAACCAATACGTGGCTGCCACGTTATTATTTATTGTTCGCACGATAATTTTAAGCTCAAATTTTGATCTCTTAAGTTTCAATTTGTTGTTTTCTAGTTTCGTTTATTGATTCCAATACCAACTTACAAATTAGTGACCATTTACTAGATTGTGAGTTGGTTTTGGAAACCGTTCTTTGTGTTTACGTCCTTGTGTGTTTCTTTTCTTATTCTTTGAAGTCGTTGTAAACATTTGATTTACCTCTCAAAACCTCACGGAGTACAAGCAAGCTTACAACACTTGTAAGATTAAAGTGTAAAGAATCTGAGAGGCAAAGAAATAAAGAGAGAGTGTGAGGACCTTTCTTGTACAGCTAATTTGTTTGTGTTTTGTAGGTAACTTCTTAGTGACAATGAATAACAACGTTCCTAATGCTATCTTGGCCGAGAATGAAACTCAATTGAGTCGAATGAGATTAAAGGCAAATCTCAAGATGGAGAGAAAGCCGAGGTTCAAAATGAAGTTGTTATGTTCCCGGTTTCTTCTTATTTTATGGGCTGTTTTGGAACCATTTTCATTTGGTTTGTGCCATGAATTTGAGGTCAAATTCCTCTTAAGATGGAGAGGATGATACGAGTACAATCATAAAAATGAACGTTTTTTAGTGTGTTGAATGCAACCTACGGAGTGTACGAGTTGGAGTGTGAAAAGGGCTCAAAAGTCGTCCCTCTATTACACTCTATGGGAGTCATTTTGTTCATTTAACACTAAAGGGCACTTTTGTCATTTTGCCTATTATTGTAATAAGTCTATAAATAGAATATGTTAGGGTTTATTTCATTTGGTTGCTGAATATTGATGTAAAAATACTTGAGAGAAGGCTCTCTAGGCCAAAAACTAGGGCATGGCAAGTGTGAAAACACTTGTGAATGTGTATTGCTTGGAAACGTTGGTGCTTGAGCGGTGGAATCCCTCTCGTGTCTTCGTAAGAGTGTGGTGTTGCTATTGTAAGTTCTAGGGGTCCTTAGGTGGAATATGTCTATGGGTTCTTGGATCTTATTGTAGTGTATGTCTCACTTCCTATCTTTACATTTCATGTTTTAGTTTGTGTTGTCTAGTTAACCATTGGTTCTTGTTGTTCTTGTAATCTTATAACCGTTGGTTCTTGTTATTATAGTGTTGTTTCTTCCTACCATATTGTTGATTATATCTTGTTGTTGCTGCTGTTTTTGGTGTCAAATAAACCTACATATCTTGTATTCTTGTTGTGTTTGTCGAATCCGAAAGAGGTTCTCATTTGGTCCGTGATTTGTTGTGATTTGTGGACTATTTTGGGGTGTGATTTCATGTTCCCTTGTTTTGTCCCGTATCACATAATGTCACTAGAAAAATTTTACTAACAAAAATGAGGGGGATATATTTGCTCATTTCATTTTTGTGGCTTGAGTCAGATCGGGCCGTAAAGATTAGGGTGCATTTTATTTTTTAAAAAAATGAGATATTTAACGTTAATTTTGACTTTTTTAATAAAGGAAGGGTCATGTGAAAAGTTTTTTAACAACGAGGTTAAATTTGAACTCAAAGTATAATATCGAAGGTAAATTTGATCCAAAATATGACGAATGATATATTTAGCTAATTTTTTAAAATAAAGAATAAATTTAAATTTAAAATATGACAAGAAAATAAATTCAATCTCAAAATATAATGAAGAATATATATTTCGTTAATTAAGTAAAGAAGTTAATTTGATCTTTTTTATAATAAATAAAATATGTAAACTCAGTCAAAACCTTATCCACCAAAAATAGGAGTATTTAGTTGCACGGTCCACACGGATTAAGCATGTTCCATTTTTTATTACCTCCTGAATAAACCACCACCACAAATTTTCTATTAAAAAACAAAAACTATTAATGACGTGGCAAGATCTTCTTATCCAAATCTCTTGTTTGAGGCTGATGAAGCCATGTGCTATACACGTGTCAATGATCTATCGATCCACGTGTTCAAATGTTTAAAAAGTTACAAAGAAATTTTCCTGCTTTTTCTCTGTAGAAAGGGAGGGAAGAAGGAGACTGGTTGAGGTGGCTATTTTAAAATGACAGCACCTGATACAATGGCAATTGGCACATGGTGACTGATTTATTTTCCACTTCATGTTTGATACTTATGTAAGATTTGATTGAATTTAAATTTTTCCAAAATTTTGTATGCAGCAGGTCTTGAACTTAAAACCTTTTATTAAGAATGAAAAAAGTAATAACTATCATCAGCATTCTAAGAAATCATTTGGTAGCTTATTTGAGTTATTCAGGCGTTAGTAATGTGATTAGTTATAAGAAAATTTATGAATAATTTTATATAAATTTTAGTTATTCATTTTTTAGTCTTAATCATTTATAAAATAGAGATAATAGTTCGAAAAATATTCAAATTTTATCTAAATTTGTAGTTGAGCATATTGAATTTTGTGAAAGTTCTATTACTCCTTAGACTTTTTTAGTATTTTAATGACATATATCTGTCCACTTGAGTAAGTGCATGTAATTCACGTGCATTGAGTGCGTGAGAATATTAAAAAATTATTATAAACCTTTTTTTTGTCACATAGTTCCTCAATTTTCTGATTCTTTTAAATTTTATGTTTTTTTTATTTATTTTTTCATTTACATCTTCTTTCTTTCTTCTCTTCAACAAAGCATCATGATTGCTTAATTGTTGAATTAAAATTTTTTATCATACACACACATTTCAAATAGATCATCTTCAACACACCCAATTCAATTTCATTAATTTGATCCAATTTGAACACACAAACACACACTAAATAAATCATCTTCAATAACTCCATCAAAATAACAAAATTAATCCATTATTGTCACCATCGTAGCCGCCGATAGCCACCACCATCTCAGCCACCAGCCTTCGTTCAATGCTAAGGAGGAAAAAAGAAAAAATTCAACCTACAATTTTTAACACACACACCCCAAATGAATCATCTTCAATTCTATCATAATAGCAAAATTAACCCACCATTGTCACCACCAACCAACCCACCATTGTCGCCGGCAGCCACATCACCTCAGTCACCAGCCTTCATTCTGCTAAGGGGGAGAAAGGAAAAATTCAACTTGCAATTTTTTTAAGAAAATTTTCGATTTGAAAAAAAATATTAAAGAAAGTTTTCGATTTGAATTTGAAATTTGGGAAAAGATTTTCTTAAAAATAATAATATGACCTAAATAAAAGTCAAATTTCAAGAATTAAGAATCAAAATTTTGGTGAAAAATGATGAAAAGTGATGAAAAGAATGAGAATAGAGAAGAAAGTAAATAAAAATTAATTTTAAATAAAAAATACACGTGTAAATATGAGATTGACGTGTGTATTACACTGAAATCTGTTAAAATTGTGTATAGCATTTCGAAAAAAATTAATTCCACTTTAAAAAATTCTATAGGTGATAGGAAAGGATAATAGAATACCTGCAAAGTTCAGTATGCTCAATTACAAATTCAGACAAAATTTAAATAATTAGTATAGTCCTACAAAACTGAAAAAACTGAATTTGAGGAGAGCAAAATATACAAATGATTCCTACCTTATAGGTAAATAATCTATTTTCGACAAACCCCAATTCAATAAAATTGGCACATGGATAATTTTACCTCTTAATTAGCTATCAAATATAATACTACTCTTTAAAAAAAAAAAAATCTATTTTGATATGACATAAAATTTAAAAAAAAAATCTTATATTTTTAAATTAAAAATATGTTAAATATATTAAAATATTTTTTAATTTTATGATCGTACATAAACAATTAAAATTAAAATATTATTAAAAAGATATTAATATTTGAATTAAATTTCAAATTTTTAAAGATAAAATATATTTTTTAAAAGTTATAATTAAATACATAATAAAATTTTATTTAAAATTAATTTATTTAAAATATTTAAAAATTTACTCCCTTCATTTTAAAAAGAATGACCTACCTTCCATTTTAGTCTGTTTCAAAAAAAAATGATCTCTTTCCTTTTTTGATAATATTTTAATTTCAACTTTCCACATGACATGTTTAGAACTACAAAATTAAAAGATATTTTGATACATTTGACACAACTTTAATTTAAGGTCATAAAATTCAAAAATCTTTTTTATTTTTCTAAATTTTATATCAAATTAATATAATTTTTTTTTATTTTTTTTTTTTTAGACGGAGGAAGTAATAGCCTAAAAGTACTGATGGCAAGTGGTGTGACTAAAGTGTAGGGGATACAACAGGACAAAATTTACATCTGAGAGGCGGTTGCCGACATTCAACATCTTCAAAGTTCAAACTCAATATGGACAAAATCTTGTTAGTACTACTTAAATACGAGTACTACTAACTAGAAATTTCTTGGAAAGAGATATCTATTAGTATATTATAATACGTGTATTTTGGAAATAATTCTTGTACAATATAAGTACAGTATTTATTTTCTTGGTATTGACCCAATTAAATTAAATTTGCAGTAGAAAATTTTATATTGGAAGAAAATGATCTTCAATAGGGACGACTTTGTACTCAAGAAGACGAGAATATAAAGTTTAATTAATAACATAAAAATACTTGTTATTCTTCCAACAATAATGGTTGAATATTTATAATTTTGAAGGTGGCGTTTTGTTCGAAAATTTGAAGCAAACTAAGTTTTTTACTGAATGTAAACTTTAAATAATTTATTAGTTTTAACTTTAAATAATTTCTTTTCAAATTTTGAATAATTATTGTCTCACTGCCTTCTAATCTCGTACAAAACTATTTTTTTCTTGAGTTTTAACAGGTTTGAAAATGTTATCCGAATAGCAAAAACTTTTTAAAATAACTTTATACGTTATTTAACTCAAAAAAAGAAAAGGAGACGATTTTTGCAAAAACTTAAAGAGCAGAGTTTCTCAAGTCAAAAGGCTCCTAAACTTCAAGCAAGCATAAAAAATCATAGTTTAATTACTGTCTCGATCATCACACTTTTATTATTATTTTTATTTCTTTCTTATAAATTTTACACTTATTTTTTTTCGTTAGTAGCTATATTTTTTTTTACTGTTTTCTCGTTGTATGTAAATTTATTATACTTGAATTGAGAGTCTCTTGAAACAACCTCTGTCTATCTCCACAACATAGTAATAAATTATGTATATATTATATCTTCCTTAAATCTTTCTTTTGAAATTTTACTGAATATATTATTTTTATTGTTGGTGTTGTTTTCAAATAGTATTTTAGAAAAATGTTTATATTCTTAGAAAAACATATTTTTTAAGAGGAAGTAAAAACGCATTTTGCTTTCCCAAACACATGGTTTACCTTCATTTGAGATCATCCATATATTTGGATTTAGTGAAATGACTTTAGTCCTAAAATGGAAGTGACTCAAGATTTTAGTGATACCATCATAAGCTTAGATTCTTTTTTTTTTTTCCTCAACTTTTTGAATATAAAAATAATATAATTGTTTTGACTAGAGATTTGAGTGATATCATCATAAGATATGATTATTATTTTTGAAAACTTTTTAGAATTGCGAAATAAATAAATTGCTTTTTGTTCACATTGCGCGTGTTAAATATAAAGTGGCTATCCACAATAGTTAAGGTTCGTTTCATACATATCCAAATCCAATGTACTGTTTCAAAAGTTTGTTCCCACTTATATCCTCGTGAAAGAAGGCAGTTAAAAGTGCCTTTTTAATTTTAATTTGAGGGGACGCTAGCTTTAAATGTATAAGATATGTGTAAGATGTGAATTAAAGTGGAAGGTTACTCAAATAAAATATTGTCTTATTTTTTGAGAATTTAGATTGTTTGATGCTTGTCGTACACTAATAGTAGAATGGTAATTTTGGTTTAGCTGTAGATGTGGTAGAGCAGATTTCTGTTTGTGATGTCTATCATAGTCTATTGTTTACTGAGTTAACAACTCAAATGATCATTCAACTTTAAATTTTTATTTTAGAAAGTCATTCGACTTTGGACTTTTATCCCATAAAGTTACTCAACTTTGATCTTTACTCAGAAAGTCACTCAACTTTTACATTTTTACTCAGAAAGTCACCCAAACTGAGTGACTTTCTGAGTTAAAATGTGAAAGTTGAGTGACTTTATGAGTAAAGATGAAAGTTGAGTGACTTTCTGGAATAAAATTTCAAAGTTGAGTGACTTTCTGGGATTAAAAAAAAAATCAAAGTTGAGTGATCATTTGAGTTATTAACTCATTGTTTACTGTGTTTCGCATTATTTTATGGTTGATTCTTATTTCTTTTTTTATAGTCTTTTTTTTGTTTCTTTATTAGTTGCTATATTTTTTTCACTTTTTCTTCTTCATTATACCTAAATTTGCGATTATATTCTACGATTTTTTAAAAACAACCTCAAAGAGATTTAACTGAATATGTTTGTTGCAGTATACTTGCTTCAAGGTTAATTAATTTGAATTTCATATTAAATTTTTTTAATTTGAGGTATTCAGTATTCCTACTAAAAGTGATAGTACTATTTTATTAATCAAATTCACAACCTTTAATAAAGGGCAAACAGATGTTTACCATCCCGTCATGACCTTTGACAGACGTTAATCATATCTTCAATTTTTGTATTGACGTTGCCATTAAATAGGATAAATTATAGTCCGTTAAACATCATTTATCAGAAAATTATGCTAAGTATATAAATAATTATATGTAATATACATTATTAAACCTTGAATATGACCCTTGCTTTTATTTACTTCGTGAAATTTTATGAATGGAGTTTGACAAAATGAGTGTATGTAGTTATACAATTATTTTATGAAAATAGAAAGATAGCAAATAGGATAAATTATAGTCCGTTAAACATCATTAATCAGTAAATTATGCTAAGTATATAAATAATTATATGTAATACACATTATTAAACCTTGAATATGACACTTGATTTTTATATACTCCGTAAAATTTTATAAATAGAGTTTGAAAAGATAAATGTATGTAGTTAAACAATTATTTTATGAAAACAGAAAAATTATTTTGTGCGAATTATTAATTCAAAGTAAAACAAAATAAAACAAGAAGGAAAACAAAAAATATAGTAGAGAATATCAATAGCATTAATAAATAATATGATAATTTAAATAGAGAACACAATAAACAGAAAAAAAGTTGAAGTATCAAAAAGTAAGAGAGAAACAAGTACAGCCAGCCATCTCAAGTTCTCATCAAATTCATAAAGGTCAAAATTATAATACTACAAAATGTTCTTTGGAAAAATAAAATATAATTCTCATCAAATGTATGTGCTTTTAGGAACGGTAGCACTTGATAGTGTTTTCCATCGAGTCTAGGAGAAACACAACAATAAAATGACAACAAATCATATAAAAAGTTAAAAATATCTGAATCTATATTATTTTTATAATGAATTTTAAATTAGGTATTACATGCATAATAAATTGTGTTGCGAGTATACACTAATCTACTTAAATCGTGTAGTTTTAATTTGTCATAACAAATCAATTTCTATTTTCATTAAGTTATTAATTTACTCATTCCATTTCAAATAAGTGTCACCTTACCAGTTTTTTTACCTCAAAATAAATGTCACTCTAGAAATTCAAAAACAAAATTACTTATATATTATGTAAACTATACATTTATACTTCATCTATTTATCATCATGACAAAAGAATACTCATATGCATCATAGAGTTGCTTATAAAAAAGGGGTGGGAGTTTCAAAATAGACCACGATATTTATTTTAAGATTCAATTAATAAGAAAAAACAAGAATACCTAAAAAAATTTCAATACTCAATGTTTAATATTCATCCCGAGGCCCAACCAACTAAAGTTTTAATTTGATCTTACCCCCTTCAAACGTTGCTTTTACTATTTATTTTAAAAATCTTAACTAATTAATATAAACCACGTTTGAAAATTTCATGAATAAATTCTTTCACACTAAAAAAAATAGCTTGAAATATTAAAATTCTTATTAAGAAACATCTGAATGGGGTAGTGCTTCGTAGTGGTTTCCAAGACTAAAAGCTTAGTGACAGACTATATATTTGGATTAGGAAATTATGTATGTGGGCTCCAATAGGAAAATGACTCTCCAAAGTTCTCCTATGTATGTTGCATGCAAAATGGATAAGAGTTTGGTGGAAAAAGTTTCACTTTTATTTTTATTTAATTAATTTATTTTTCTTCTGCCGACTTTGGTATTGTTTAATTCTGGAGAATCCTATGAAAAGTTTTATCCATTTGGCTTTACAAAAAGCCAACCTAATTGGTCATAAATAACTAACTATTCATAAAATATGTTTTGGGAAAACGTAAAATTATTAACATTCAATAAGTATATCATAGTACCAACTTTTACTGTTTTACATGAAAATTATATTCCACGGCTAAATTTCATTCATCATCACTTAACTTTATATTTATTACGTAAAAATTATTTTTCTTTCATTCATTTCATCCATAATCACTTAACTTTATACTATCTATTATGCAAAAATCACTTTTCTTTCATTCATTTCATCCATGGTCATTTAACTTTACTCCGACCATCATAAAAGTCACTGTGATCGAATTTTATAATAATTCCATTAAAAAAATAATGTGGCAATCTTAATTAGTTCTTAATTTTAATTTAAGTAAATATATAATATATTACTCATATCTTGATTTTTTTATATGTGCACAACCCAATTTTTCTTATAGATTATTTAATGAAAGAATATCAATTTCTTAATAAATTAGATTACCTAATGAAGATTATTTTCATAAAAAAAATTGGTTGATATTTTTATGAAATATTTCATAATATTGCATTCATCTGCCAAAAAAATGCATAAAAAAAGAGTGATAAATAAGATAAATTCTTCAAAACACATAAAATAGAAATACATGTATGCTATTATTTTAAAAATATATATATTAATTCTTTGAAGATAAATCAGCATGCTAAAGTTAGTTTTAAAATAAAATCTTTTTAATTGTATCATTGAATAAGTATTGTCAAAATTTATTCAAATAATGTTATATTAACGTACAGTTTTGTTAATAAAAGTTATAAAATATAAGTACTCTAATAGATAAAGAAATTATAGGATATTTAATTTTTATATTTATCAATTAAATTAATTAAACAATATGTAATTCATCAGAAATTGAATATTATAATAAAAACTTTTAAGAAATTAATTGATTAGTCAAACAATTAAAAGTATAAAGACAAACTCAATAAATAGAGTAGTTTATCATATTATTATGATATACCGAATGCAAAGACTCAAGTGGCAAGAAAAAGAATGTATGAAAAAAAATAATTTTATCAACTACACATGTGTTTGGTATGATGAAAAATGTTTTTCGTTTTTTCCTTGTTTGGTTGTCGTAAAATATTGGGAAATCATTTTTCAAGATAACTCATTTTCCTCTATTTGAGGGAAAATGACTTCCCTCATGGATCAAGGGAAGTCATTTTCCAGAAAATGACAAACGTGACTTATGCCCCCACCCTCACCTCCATCCCAACAACATTCATATTCACATGACTCAAAAAATTCACATTTCTAAAAAATTTACACTATTCGAAAATATTTTTTATTGTGCTTTGCTTTTAATTTTTCACTGCTTGAAATAAAAAATAGTGAAACCCAAATTTTTTTCATTTCCAATTTCGTTGAATGTATTGTTATTTTCATATGCATAGAGGAAGACTAACCTATGATACTTTTGTTAATTACATATTTCATTTTGTCATCGATGTAACTTATTTCACAAGGTTGAATAAGCTTATCATTCCGTTATATTTCTATTAATTGTAGTATCTTGAGATTGTCCTGACAAAATGTTGAAAAGTGTTTCCTATGTTTGTTAATTAATAGTTGCTTAAATTTTGTGATTGTAATATTTTAGTATTCGATATTGATATTATTTTTATGCTTAAATTAGTTCTTACAAATTGTTGAGTTGCTAGAGGCACTGATATACTAGCTAATAGTTAGTAGTATTTTCTAAAAAATATTTTTTCACTCACCAATCAAACACTAGAAAATATTTTTCTAAAAAATAGTTTCTACTCACCAATCAAACATCGAAAAATATTTTCCGAAAAATATTTTCCACTCACCAACCAAACATGAGAAAATAAGTAGAAAACCAACTTATTTTTCAAGAAAACATTTTCCATGGAAAATATTTTCCATCATACCAAACACATGTCACAATTTTAGAGGGAGAAAAATAATTTTATCAACTACATGCCATAATATTAGAGGAAAAAAATAATTTACCAACACATGTCTCAACTTTAGAGAATTTTAAGAAAATATAAGTATAATTTTATTTCATAAAAACATCAACCAATTTATTTTTATGAAAATAATCTAATCTATTAAGAAATTGGTATTCTTTCATTAAATAATCCATTAGGAAAGTTGTGTTGTGCACACTACACATATAAAAAGGGTCAAAGATATGAGTAATATATTATATATTCACTTAAATTTAAATTAAAAAACTAATTAAGGTTGCCACATTATTTTTCCGATAGAATTATTATAAAACTCAGTCATAGTAACTTTTGTGATGGTCGGAGTAAAGTTAAATGAATATGGATGAAATAAATAAAAAAAAGTGACTTTTGTGTATTGGATATATAGTTAAGTGACTATGAATGAAATGAATGAAAGAAAATTAATTTTTGCATAATAGATACAATGTTAATTGATCATGAATAAAATTTAGCCTATCTTCCACCTAAAAGAATCACAAGTAGTCTAAAATATTAATCTCCGTTCAGTTGTCATGTAACTGTTATTTTAAAAATTGAGATATAATTAATTATTTATTTTCATCTTCTCTTGTTTGTTGTTACTTATAAATGTGGAGAAAGATTAAATGATAGAAGAAAAAAGTAATATTAAATTAAAATAAAAAATTAAATTAAGATAATATAATCAAATTAACATTTGAGTTATTACTTTCTCAAAAACATTTGAGTTAATACTTTCTCAAAAACATAACAAGTAAAGTTGATCTAAAAAAAAATTCTACTTTTTGGTATATGATATGTTAAATTATTTCACAAGTCACATAACTTAAAGTCTTAAATTAGTTGGGAGAAGAAACTTCATTTTCTTTAGTACATCCTCCAATTTATTAAGGAAGGATAATTGAACTTCACATGTTAAAAATCTGTGTATTAATTCGCCTTTTCAAAATATATTTTATATATATAGTATTACTCGCACGATATGTGGTCGATATTAAATGAAATTAATTATAGAAATAATTATTATCTTAATTTTATAGAATAAAAAATTTATTCAATATCGTTCACATATTTGAAATTAATAAATTTATGCAATACGAAAAATAACTATTAAAATATTGAACTTAATATCATTAATTACATAAACCTTAAACATTTATTTTCGAAGTTAGTATCCGTGTGTAAATAATATTTTATTGTAATATAATTATTTGAGAATATTAGATAATATTGTGATCTATATTGATTTATTTTGTAAAGAAAATCATATAATTACAAAAGAAAATGCATATTTAACATAATTATTTTTAGTTAAGTGACTTACTTCTAAATTTGGTTAGAAAAACAAAGAACTAATGAAAGATATATTTTAGAATTATGCACATGAGGCTTCTCTGTAAAATTTTAACTTAAAATTTAAATTCTTTTATATTAACTATTTTATTTTGCACCCTCTTATCAAAAAGAAGAAAGGAGTTTTCCCTTCTCTTTTCTTATCTTAATAGATTTTTCTTTGAAAGTAAATTTTGTATTCCTTTGCACGATCTTAGTCATCGTATATTTTTTATATATTTAAAATATTTTTGTGTCAAGGCAAATATTTTGAGCAAAGTCTCAATAATAGTCAATTTTCCCTCTCTCATGTTTTCTTATTGCCATTTTTTCAACAAATAACTTATAACATTATCTAAAATCATAACATGTTTGCACGATTTCACAATGTTCACTTATTCTCTAATGATAATGGACCAACAAATATTAATGAATCTTACTGTATATTATCTTTTCGAATTAATGGTTTAGTCCTTCATAGGTTTGAATATTCATACTTCAACTCTATTCTCGATCAACCCTATCATGCTTCTTAATTTACTCAATTTGAACGAAATTATAAATATTAATCACTGTCGAAATTGAATTCCCTCCCATCTTAGAACATTCAACTAATATTTAACCCCTCATGTTCATCAGTACAATAAGATATTAATCTTATTCATCTTAGTTCTTTATATGGTATAAAGTAGATCAAAATAATTATTGCACCAAAAGATCTACAATATTCTAAAATTGGAGTTACAATATAAACATAAACATGATGAACTCATTGTTTGTTTATATCAATTAAAACAAAAAAATAAGAAAGTTTGTAGCATAGTGTTTATAAATAAAAAATGATGAATGACCTCTACTTTCACATTAGTACAGTATGCAACGTAAAAGTATAATAATATTTGCAGTAAGAATTTAAATATAATGAATTTCAAAAAATCAATATTCATAAGTATTTGATTTATTGAATTTGAGCATTGCCCATTGAGCATCAGCCACAAGATACTCACCCAAAGTTTGATCTTCGATATATAGCTTTTGAGATAGTAATCCTAGTGTCGGGTAAATTTCATAGATAGTTATACAACTATCATTTTTTTACTAAGGTCACTTAACTATCATTCCTGATACAATATCACAAAATTTTTAATATACATTAAATTCACACAATTTAATTGTTAATCATAACATATAGAAATATAGTATAGACAAATCAAGTGCTAATCCTAATATATAGAAATATAATGGATTAGTAATTTAGTATCATAGTTTATTAATTGTTGAAATCATATTATTATCTCACTAAAATCTAAAGCAACAATAGTTGCAATGCAAGAAATCAATTATCTTATATCAATATTAGTTTCTTCATATTTAATGTATAACTTGTAAATTTTTATGTTATTGCTAAAATTCTCATTACACATTTTGACCAAGATAAATTTTTATAAGTCTTTAAATTAAAAGATCACTAGCTTAAATTTTCAAAGAGTACAAATTATTTTTTTATAAAACATAAAGTACATGTATATTGTCTCATAAAATTTTCACCAAACATGTAGAAAATAAAATGAATGTGCAACATAACCTGTATATTTAGTTGACTTGATAAATCAAGAAAAATCTATTCTAAGACAATACTTACAGTAAATTGAGATTCTAGCGATTATCACGACAAGATAAGTTGTGACAGAAATTACTTGCACAATTCATTTTCTCCAACATGTTATGACATTAATTAATTGACGTTTACTGAATGTAGCCTTCTTATATAATAATAAATTGTTATGACATTAGAACTTCTAGATTAATTGCAGTTGATATAATATTTTTTTCCATATATATTTATATAATTATTAATTGATTATTCATTTTCTATTTATATTTCTCAATCAATTTTGTCATGCTTCCTTAATTGACTTACATTGAATGAAATCATAAATACTTTTTGTCATATAAATATTCATTTTATGATAATACTTCAATTGCATATACTCTAATTTATTAGTAACTCATTAGTAACTCACACTTACATTTCACCATATAAAAATTATTATAAATTTTTATTGAAATTTTTATTATTAAGAAATATTTATTCCTAATTCATTTTATTGATTTGAACATTTAAATTTGTATATAAGATAATTTAATCATTTTTAATTAATTTTTGTTCATCAAAACGAAGTATCTTTTTCAAATTTGATTATTTTAAAATCTAAAATTATTCTGACAGACATATATAAGGTTATACAATTGGTCAATAAAAGAATAACTTTGTAAAGAAAAATTTTATTTGACTTCAAATATTAATTAGGACTATGTAATTTTAGTAGTTATTTTCGATAAACATTATGCAATCTTTTCTGTGTAGTAATATTCATTTTAAATCAATATTTATTCATTTTCAATCTACCATCTTTTTAAATTCAATACTATCATTTATTCATTTCCTAATACAAAATGATAGTGTAATTACTCATTGATAGTTATTCTTAATTATGAACATCCTTTAATTAAATATGAATGCATATTGTTTTAAATATAGATTACTTAAAATATATCGAATGAAAATTCTTCCAATAAATATGAATGCATATTTTTTTAAATAAAATTTCTTGAAATATATTGAAATAAATTTCTTCCATTTTGTAGTCCAAAGTTACCATTTGAGTGATTACATCTTTTTCATAATATTTTTAATTTTGAAATAACTCTTTGATTATTATATCTTTTTCCATATAAGTTGTTTGATTCCTAATTGGTTATTCTCTTAATTGATATTTCTTCATACTTTATTGATTTAGTTAATTGTAATCAAATCATAAATGTTCTTTTTTATATAGTATTGTTACGTAAATTAATTATATACACATTTTGAGTGATGACATCTTTTTCATAATATTTTTAATTTTGAAAGGGCTCATTTGTCATAGTAATATTTTTCATATAAGTTATTTGATTGTTAATTAGTTATTCTCTAATTGATTTTTTTGTAAGATTTTCTTGATTTACTAAATTGTAGTGAAATCATAAATGTTTTAAAATTATTTTATTATTAATTAATTGCTTATATTTTTTGAGGGATAACATCTTTTTTATAATATTTTTTTAATTTCGAAATGACTTTTTGATTATTATAATCTTGTTCATATAAGTTACATGATTACTATTTACTAATTGATTTTATTGTTATGGCATTAGAACTTCTAGATTAATTGCAGTTGGTACAATATTCTTTTTCATACTAGTTTAGGTGTACGCGCAAGGCGCGTGTACCTCGCTTTGATGAGTTCAAACATTACACTAAATAAGAAATTTGTTTAAATAATAAAGATGAATATAATAATTAAATTTAATATCTTTTGAGTATGTAAAGAAGGAGAATTTATTTATTAAACATAACTTTTACTAAAAGTATTTTTAAAAGTCGATCGATATTCATCTACCATCTGTAAATTGCAACAAAATAAAATAATGATAGAGACATTGAAATAATACAATTAAATCTAATCTTTACATACAATTTTTTTTTCAAAGTCTTCCGAATTTTTTTAAAGCCGACCAACATTTATCTATTACCTGTAAACTGCAACAAAATAATACGATAAAAGTGATATCAAAACAATACAATTAAACTTAAATTTTACACACAAAAATTTCTCAAAGTCGATCAAGATTCATCTACGAACTGTAAACTACCACAAAATAACAAACTAATAAAAATATTATGATAATACAATTAACCCTAACCTTTACCTAAAAAAAAATTCAAAGACGACTCGCATTCATGTAGCATCTGTAAATTAAAATAAAATAATAAGATAATAAAGATATCAAAACAATACAATTAAATCTAACCTTTACACAACAAATTCTTCAAAGCCAATTATCGGCATTCATCTACGACCTGATAACTATAAAAAAAATAATATAATAGTGATCACAAAGTTTCAATTTTGATCCAACTAATTCTTGTCTGGGTGATCTTGTTGGTAGTTGGTAGATAAAGAAGTTAGTTATGAGCAACAAAAAGTATAATATATTCTACTAAAATGACACATAGAACGGAATATGTTGAGGTATGCTATGAGAAGTAGAAAATAAAAAATGTTGAACTAAAATGACATATTAAGCTAAGCTAAATTAAGTTGGCATAACAATTAATATTGTGTTTAAATTAACAACGTAAAAGGGGAGAGAAAATATAACGATCAAAAATCTGAAATTGTTGAAATGTGCTGAGATGAAAAACAATAAACTGTGCTGAGACGAAAAACAGTGAAAGATCACAGCTGTTTACAACAATGAACAATTAAAAAAAAATCTCAAACGTTTATATAAAAGGATAGAAAAAGTCGTGGTTGAAAGAAACCAAGTAGGAATCAAATAGGATTAAAAAAAACATAAAATGGGTAAAGAAAAATTTTAATTAGGAAAATTTTATATTTGGTTAAAATACAGAAAACAGGTAAACAAAAATTTGGGTATAGAAAAATTACGAAAATTTAAGAAAATTTTAGTAAGAAAAATTTTACTATGGTGAAAAGCTAAATTTGGTTAAAATACAAAAACAGGTAAAGAAAAATTTGGGTAAAGGCAAATTTAGGAAAATTTTATTATATTATTTTGTAGAATTTAATTGTTGGGAAGAGGGTAAAAGACGATTTTGTCTAAAGCGGACTGTTTTAATGAAGTGCAAAAAATTCAATTCACTTTTTTAAGGGCCTTCACACTTTTAATATATTATAGATTATAGATCACACACACACACACACACACACACACACACACACACACACACATATATATATATATATATATATATATATATATAATTGTTAATTGATTATTCCTTTTCTATTTATATTTCTCAATCAATTTTGTCATGCATCCTTAATTGACTTCCATTGAATGAAATCATAAATACTTTTTTGTCATATAAGTATTCATTTTATGGTAATACTTCGATTGCATATATTCTAATTTATTAGTAACTCACACTTACATTTCATCATATAAAAATTATTATAAATTTTTATTGATATTTTTATTATTAAGAAATATTTATTCCTAATTCATTTTATTGATTTGCACGTTTAAAGTTTTATATAAGATAATTTAATCCCTTTTAATTCATTTTTGTTCATCAAAACGAAGTATCTTTTTCAAATTTTATTATTTTAAAATCCGAAATTATTCTTACAGACATATATAAGGTTATATAATTGGTCAATTAAAGAATAACTTTGTAAGGTAAAATTTTATTTGACTTCGAATATTAATTAGGACTATGCAATTTTTGTAGTTATTTTCGATAAACATTATGCAATCTTTTCTATGTAGTAATATTCATTTTAATTTTTTTAATAATTATTTATTTTCAATCTACCCTCCTTTTAAATTCAAGACTATCATTTATTCATTCCCTAATATAGAATGATAGTGTAATTACTCATTGATAGTTATTCTTAATTATGAAAATCCTTTCATTAAATATGAATGCATATTGTTTTAAATATAGATTACTTAATATATATCGAATGAAAATTCTTCCAATAAATATGAATGCATATTTTTTAAATAAAATTACTTGAAATATATTGAAATAAATTTCTTCCATTTTTTAGTCTAAAGTTACCATTTGAGTGATCACATTTTTTTCATAATATTTTTAATTTTGGAATAATTCTTTGATTATTATATTTTTTTCATATAAGTTGTTTGATTACTAATTGGTTATTCTCTTAATTGATATTTCTTCATACTTTATTGATTTAGTCAATTCCAATCAAATCATAAATGTTCTTTTTTATATAATATTGTTATTTAAATTAATTATATACACATTTTGAGTGATGACATCTTTTTCATAATATTTTTAATTTTGGAAGGACTCATTTGTCTTAATAACCTTTTTCATATAAGTTACTTAATTATTAATTAGTTATTCTCTAATTGATTCATTTGTAATACTTTCTTGATTTTCTAAATTGTAGTGAACTCATAAATATTTTTAAATAATATTATTATTTAAATTGATTGCGTATAATTTTTGAGGGATCATAATATTTTTTTTATTTCTCTTATTCATATAAGTTCCATGATTACTATTTACTAATTGATTTTTTGTAATATTTTCTTGATTTACTCAATTGTAGTAAAGCATAAATATTTACTTTTTATAATATTATTATATATGTTGTTTAAATTAATTGTTCTCGTATTTTAAGGAATGATATCTCTATTGAAATGTTTTTTATTTTGAAATGACTTTTTGGTTTTAGTAATTTTTTTCATATAAGTTGCTTGATTACTAATTGGTTATTCACCAAAATAATTACCAAAATAAATTTTGTTGTCAAAATACCAAGTGGCTAGTTCTCAATATGCCACTTGCCTTAATTTTAGGTTAACTTCTTTGCTTTATTATATGTGTAGATAGGAGCCCTATTTACTTGAGATAATGCTAGTATTATCTTTAATTATAAAGTATAAGAGACCGACATCATGGTCATCCTCTTGATAATAAAATGTAAATAATATACCAACAAAAAGTAAGGGAAACAACACAAAAATTTAATGCAAAAATGATAAAATTTTAATTTTTTGGCAGATAAGGTAGATGACACATGGAATACAATATAGGTTCAGATAACTTTCCTTTTTTGGAAAACAATTAAGCATCATAATTTTACGAACCACAAAAGAAAACAGTGCTAGATTTGGTATAAAAGGCAATATTTGATATCTCATAAAATCTACTTATAATAATGTAGATCTTTTATACCACATCTATGAGGAACAAAGGAATAAATAGAATTTTCCATCAATTGGCAGACTTTCTATTACGAATCTACCTTATGTTTCGTCCAATTTTATCACATAATCTAGCATAAGTTTTGGAATATTATATGATCGATAAATACTTATCTGCATTTTATAATTGTATCAAATCAGGCAAGTTATTCTTAGTAAATGTAATTTTAAGTGAATTCGATATGAATATCGAGTGCAGATAAATTTTTAGTTTAGCAAAGACAGATTAAATATAAGTGTGCTCAACCAATCATTAGTTTTCAATCTAAAACTGATTAGTACAATCATGTAATCTTTGTATATTTTGTTGTATATCAACTCCGTTGTTTACTCATCCCCTATCTATTTGTTACTGGATACAATTTATTTTCTTAGGTCCAAAAGCCCCTTCATATTTTCAGTAGAAAATATCCCAAAATTTTGTATCGGCACCAATTATAATTTAGAAATAGAATTATATGGTGCTTCTATGCATGATTATAATATATATTTAATGATCGTGATGTTTGAATTAACTGAAAAAAATATATAATATTTTCATCTCTATTTAAGACTTTTTGATTCTCGACTCAATTCATCGACATTAACCGCGACCATGAACTCATATCATTATTAAATTTTTGTCACATCAAACACTTGACAGCGCAAGTATTCCCAATTTTTTTTATCACTTTGTCCTATTGGGACAACTACAGCTGTCATGATCAACCAATGGAAGTCTACAAACATTGTAACAACAATGCTTTAATAAGTTTAGGTCATGTATTGTAAGTATCAATTAAATATCTAATTAAGCTTCCACTTAATTAGTTTTAATATGTCCAAGATCATCATTCAAGTGTGCAAGAGAATGCCAATCTTACCAAAATCTAATAGCTTTAATAAAATATTACAAGGTCCACAAAATATTGCAATAGAGAAGCAATCTTAAAATAAAGTCATTTTTAATAGAGAACGATTTACCTTTAAAGTGAGATTTCTAAATACGAATTTGTATAATTGCCTTTTATAAAAAGCGCTTTGCTCTCAAAGTAGAAGTTTTAGACATAAATTTGAATCAATCAAATCGTGAAGTGAATGCCAAACACCCAAAAACCAAAACCATTTTTTTTTTTGACAGATTCTCATTGATTTATAGGATGGGACTTTCCTTTTATTAAATCCCAATTTAGTGTAGTATAGAAATTGGCAACCTTTATTCTTGGTCATATTTTAATTAAAGGCTGCTCCAAACTTCCTTCAAATTAGGGAATGTCAATTGTCACATTTGTTATCTTCTCTCTCTAAGCCATCATTAGTTCAACACTTAGCTAGCTAACCATTTGAAAATGTGTTTTCTTTGTCACAAATTATTTTTAAATTTTTGTTCAATTATTGGGGAGTTTAGATGTGCTTATCAATTTGTACAAGCAAGCATGTAACTAACAAACAACTCTTCATTTCAAACTTCAAATTTCATATTATTTTTATTAGTAAATATTCCAAGTTAAATATTCTTTTTCCCCCCTAAGTAAAATAATGGAGCTCTAAATGTAACTATGGGTGATGAAATTTTATTAAATTTAAATTCGTATGAAATTTGAATTATATTAAATTCAAAATATATTAGTTTCAAATAAATATTGTGGATTATATAATTGAATTAGTTATTTAAGCCAAAACATGTATGGATTTAAATAAAGTCCAATCTTTATTGGGCCAGTCCATTAATTTGAGCTACAAATGATGAGCCCACTTTATTAAACCCAAGATACTATCATATTCTAGAGGCCCAAAGGAGCGCCATAAGTCGAATGACGTGGCATGCCAAGTCAAGTGAAGGAGTCAATAAAACTATGTTACGTGTCAAAATGATGCAGCAGATCCAGTGAAATCAAAAACCCATAAAATGCGTCATGTCACTTAAATTTGATTGGTGCCAGAATTTGTTGGACAGTAAAATTTCAAACCGAAAGATAAGTAATCGAGATAAGAAAAATATTGCAAAAATCATTTTATTGATTTCAATAAGTGAGTGTTACAATCTCTATGAATTTTCTCATTCGCCTTTTCAAATATAAATTCAAGGGCTTAAAGCTTGATCTTAAATTTAAACTTGATTTGTGAATTTGATGGACTTGATCTTGACTTATGCTTGAATTCAAGGGCTTTTGGGCTTGTTCTTGTATCTTGTAGTTTTGATCTTGAATCTTGATGAGCTGGATTTGAGTGCTTGAGCTTTGTAGAGAAATTACAGTGTTTGATCCACAAGTTTTTCTTGTTTCTTGTTAGAATTTTTCGTCCCTTTTTCTAAATTATGAGACCCCTATTTATAGTTGTGGAAAGGGAAGATTCATGATGAAGATGGACTTTCTTTAACCAATCAAATTCAAGTGATGCGGAGCCTTTTATGAGCTTTTGATTTCACTAGACCTGCTACATCATTTTGACACGTAGCATGATTCTATTGACTCCTTCACTTGACTTGGCATGCCACATCATTCGACATGTAACACTTTTTTGGGCCTCTAGAATATGACAATATCTTGGACTTAGTAAAGTGGACTCATCATTTGTAGCTCAAATTAAGGGACTAGCCCAATAAAGTTTGAACTTTATTTAAATTCATACATGTTTGGACTTAAATAATTAATCCAATTATATTAATCCGCAATATTTATTTGGGACTAATATATTTTGAATTTAATATAATTCAAATTGCGTAGGGATTTAAATTTAATAAAATTTTATCACCCACAAATGCCCCCTACTTCAAGACTTGTTGAGATATTTAATATTTTGGAGACTAACCTTGAAGTATGATTATTTAAACATGTTTCCTTCATGCTTCAATGATTTTCATATATATGAACACCCCATTCATTAGTTGAGAAAATTTAAAGCTAAATCATATTGACATTGCCTCTAAAAACTCTCTTATTTTTTCATGAATCTATACACTTAAGATTCCTTGGTGAGGCATGATGTCCGATTTCAAATATATTTTGAAAGACTTTTTATCGCCTTACATAACCAGTAATAAAACTCTTCTGATTTGAACTTCGATTGGAGAAGGAAACAACCTTCAATTTGAATTTGTATGAGAGAAGTAAATAACCTCCAATCTGAATTTGTATGGGAGAAGGAAACAACCTACAATCTGAATTTGTATGGGAGAAAGAAACAACCTCCAATTTAAATTTGTATGGGTGAAAGAAACAACCTTAAATTTGAATTTGTATTGGAAAAGAAAACAACCTCCAATTTGAATTTATTTTGGAGAAGGAGACAATCTCCAATTTGAATTTGGAGACGGAAGCTCTTCCAATTTGAATTTATATTGGAGAAGGAAACATCCATCCTACAACTCTATAAAAGGATGTAGTTTCCCCACTTTTCAACATCAATTTTGGGGTTTTCAAGTCATCAATAATATTGAGGTAATTTTTTTTCCTCATACTTTTCTCTTATTTTCGTCACTTTTTTTTCCCAGCAAATCATGTTAGTGGTAGAAAATTCATATCTTATTGTAGGAATATTGAAATCGTGAACCATTTAATATTCCAAAAACTAGACTTTGAGATCTACAACATATCCAAAATTCAGCTTTAAATTCCTTCAATATAATTCTCGATAATTTTTTTGAATTTAGCCCTAAATTTTATCATGCTGAAAATTTTAGATCTGCATGTCTTTACTAAAACTTTCATATCTTGAAGAAGGAATGACGAAATCACAAGCCTCTTAAAACTAGATACAAAGATCTACAACATATTCAAAATTTATATTTTAATACCTTTGAGATTTTAGTAGGTGTTATCCCGAAATCAACATTGAGTTTTGATGCACCAACAGTTTCAGATTTGTATGATGACACCAAAGAATTTATATCTCAATGTGGGAGTATCAACATCATGATCTGCTTGATTATATAGATGCCATAAACATGCACATATAGCATATCCAAGATTTGAGATTTATGATCTTCGAAATTGTTCTAGACAATTTTTTTTTGAAGTTGATCCTAAATTTTGTTCGAAAGAAAATTTCAGATTTGCGTTACTTCACCAAATAATTTATATCTTGGTACAGAAACGTCACTATCAAAGGGTATTTTGATTGTTGCAAATCAGATTTTGAGGATTTTATCCTCACTATAACATTTGTATCAATCCAAGTCGATGATAGATGACTTTCAAGTTCGAAACATCTTGCCAAGTACCAATCTCTCTCCTACTTGTATTTTCTTTGTGTTGTCTCCTTTTTTTTTTTTTTTTTTTTATAGAATTGAAGCATACAACAATGTGCAACAATCGACTTAGGGTGCGAGAGTTTTAGTTCGCCTCCGTCACCCTAAGACCTGACCAATTTTGCTTCAAGATGGTCGCTATGCAACAATCAGCTTAGGGTGCGAGAGTTTAACTTCGCTTTCATCACCCTAAGGCCCAATCAATTTTTATTCAAGATGGTGGCTATGAAACAATCAACTTAGGGTGCAAGAGTTTAGATTAGCCTCCATCACCCTAAGACCCGACCAATTTTGCTTCAAGATGGTGGCTATGCAACAATCGACTTAGGGTGCTAGAGTTTAACTTTGCCTCCGTCACCATAAGACCCGACCAATTTTGCTTCAAGATGGTCCCTTTCACTGATGCACTCCTGCAATGGTCGTCTTTAAGTATGGGCCCTTTCACCGATGCACTTTTGCAATGATCTTCTTTAAGTATGAGCCCTTTCACCGATGTACTTACGCAATGGTCTTCTTTAAATATGATCCCTTTCACCGATGCACTTACGCAATGGTTTTCTTTAAGTATGGGCCCTTTCACCGATGCACTTATGCAATGATCTTCTTTAAGTATGGGCCCTTTCACTGATGCACTTATGCAATTGTCTTCTTTAAATATGAGACCTTTCACCGATGCACTTATGAAATGGTCTTCATTAAGTATGAGCCCTTTCAATGGTCAGCTTAAGGTGCGAGAGTTTAACTTCACCTCCGTCACCTTGAGACCTGACAAGTTTGGCTTCAAGTATGGTCCCTTTTCAATGGTCAGCTTAAGGTTTAAAGGGGCATATTTTGTCCACTTTAAGACATGAAAATTTTGAGATCCTTTTAAGAATAATTTCACGAAAGAGAACAGCTTAAGGTGCAAAGGGAAAAACCTTGTCCACCTTAAGGCATGAAAATTTTGAGCTTCATTTTAGGATGAACACATGAAAGGACAGCTTAAGGTGCAAAGGAATAAATCTTGTCTCCCTTAAGACATGGAATTTTTTGAGATTTTTTTAAGAATAAATCCGTGAGAAGCGCAGCTTAAGGTGCAAAGGGACAAATTTTGTCCACCTTAAGGCATGAAAGTTTTGGAGATCGTTTTAAGGACAAATCCGTGAGAGGCCATCTTAAGGTGCAAAAGAGAAAATCTGTCCACCTTAAGGCATGAAAATTTAGGAGGCCTCAATTTGAAGACTTGGAGATTTTGTCAACTTGCACTTGCAAACTTGGTGATTTGGGCGGCTCAACTTTCAAATTTGGTGAATTTGGCAACTTCAGTTTGCAGGCTTGATAAATTTTCTTACTTTAAACTACATGTGTTGACACTTAATTTTTGCCCTCCACGACTAAATTTAATCCTGAGTTTCTTTAATTTTAAATAAAAGTAAAATATTTATTTCATCCGGATAAATGTACTTTAAAATGTTTATTTAGGTTAATTTTGTTATTTAAGAGACGATTATACATTTTCGTATTCGCATATACGAGATTTTATAAATTTTGCTACTTGAATAAATATTTTTTTCAAAATTTGAGCTTTTATGGAGATAAGCTTAAAAATTAATTCGAACGGATAAAGTCTTGATTTAAAATTAATTTACTCAAAAAAATAATTTATTTGGATAAATATGTATTTTATTTTATTAAATCAAGAAGCTCGGGATTAACCGAAGTATTAATTCGTAGAGAATTTCAATTTAATTTAACCAATCTATTAGATTTGGCCATAATTGAAACCAAATTGGCTATAAGTGTAATGCATGGGTCAATTGATTTTTAATTTGGCCAGAATTAAATAAATTTGGCTAAAGTTTAAATTTCAATTGGGGTTATATTATAAATAACTCTAAAATTCTCCAAAACTCTCATAACTTCTACCCAATGTTCCCCCAAAAATAATTTCAAATTTGTACTACATTATACAAGTTCCCACATCAACTTTGTCCTTTTTCAATTTTAAAATTCAAAAATTGTACTACATTGTACAATTTTCCCTCACTTTATTTTCAATTTTAAAATTTCAAAAATGCCCCTAAATTCTCTCTCCCACATTGGTGGATAAAAAGAATTGAATCCTCATCTTTTCCTATAAATACTACCACTATTTTGTTAGAAAGACCAAGCCTCAAGATTAGAAAAAAAACGCTTTGAGCATAGAAGGGTTTATATTTTAGTAAAAATTTTTCCTTATCCATGAAATTCGTGGGCTAATTGAAGTTCTCAAGTTAATCACTCTTCGGTGGTGATCAAGACTCTGAAGAAAGCTTGTAGTCTTGTTTTGCTGTCTCAAAAAAGGTAAACACACCTTTTTTTTTTTTTGTTTTATTATCATTTTTTTTCTTCATTTTTTCTTCTTTGTAATTCGTAGTTATAATTTTGTTTGCTGGGATTGTTTGATGTAGACGACCTTGAAGGCCAAAGGACGTTGTGGTATCGATATTATGGTTATTTTCATGTTCATGATATAAAAATGAGCTAGCAATAGTTGTACGTGCCTTTTCGACTTTATTCGTTGATTATTATAGATAAAGTTTCAATCTTTGCTTAAAAGATGTACTTATGCTTTGTTTATTTCATTATTGTCGGATATGTTTGTTTTTAGCATGTAAAGTTATTTTTTTTATGTTAAAAATAATAGTTAATATTGATTGTTTCTCCCCTTTTTACTTAATTCTTTGATTATTATAGATAAAGTTTCAATCTTTGTTTAAAAGATGTACTTATGCTTTCTTTAAATTCATTTTTGGTGGATGCATTTGTTTTTAGCATGTAATTTTCTTTATGTTGAAAAGAATAGATAATATCAATTATTTCTCCTTTTTGACTTTATTCTTTGATTATTATGGATAAAGTTTCAATCTTTATTTAAAAGATGTTTTTAGACTTTGTTTAAATTCATTGTTGGTGGATGCATTTATTTTTAGAATGTAAAGTTGTTTTTTTTAATGTCAAAAAGAATAGTTACTATTGTTTGTTTCGTCTTAATAAAAATAGTAATTGGTTAAGTCAAGAATTTGTCATTTGCTTGCTAATTATTTTAATGAATTTCAAAATCCTCATATAAGAGATGAAGTGCTAACTTTATTTTTCCATCCAAGATGTTTTTTCCTCTTTTGTTCGCATGTTGTCTTGTTAAAATGATGAGAAAGTTCAAATTTTTATGGCTAAATAGAATTATTTAAATATTTTCGAGTCATGCATGGTATGATTGTTGAACGATATTTTACTTTTAGAGATGGTAAACTTTTATTCTAATTTTCTTACTTTGGATTGTTATATGTTCTCTTTGTGTGTGTAAAAACTTGATTGATGTCTCTCTTTGATTCATAATATCAAAAGAGAATCAACGATGTCTTAGAAATATAAACCATAGGTCGTTACATATTTTTTCTCTAAAATGTTGGTTGTAACTTGGATGTATGAATTTTCTTTAATGTCGCCTTAATTGAAATATAAGATTCTCTTTCTTGAAAAGTTAGCCTTTATTTTCTTTTGTTATATGGATTAGTGTCTATGTTTGTTCAATTTTCGAAGTCATGGGTATTTTTTTATTGCCTCATCCCTTTACTTTCACAAGCTTACGTTGTTTGTTCTCGCGTTAATTCATTGAATATGACTTTCTTCCTTTTACCTTTATTCATTCTTAATGCGAACATGAATCATGAGTCATATAAGTGGATGTCTTTGCTTTGCATTTTATCTGTTGACTCTCACTCTTGTTATACGTGTGCAGGTGTGCTTATCACTGTCATTCAAAAATTAGTTCTTGATATTTTCTTTTGCTTTGAAATATGTCACTTTTATGCTTTAACGTATATTAATTTCTTTATCTTTTCTTTGCATGCAAAAAATGTATCGACTCTAAATGGACTCCTCTCCTCTTGCATTTCATAATGGGCCAATGAGGCCTACCTCTTTGAGTCAAGTTTGAAGTTTAAACCCAAGGTCGACTAGATGGTGTGCGGGTACTAGAAGATAGACAAAAAAGGAAAATAGATCAAAACCTATTGATGATGTCACTAGGATACTTGAAAAGTCTCGATTTTTATTATTATCTTCTTTTTATTTATTCCTTTAATCATTCATTTATTCATTCATTTGGGGCCTCGAAGCCAAAGTTGTATTTTAATACAGGTGAAGCCGATTCTGGTCCAATGGATTTGAAAAAATAATTTAGGACACGTTATGAGTCAAAACTCGATATTTAGATTAGTACAGGTACAGGTGGGCCAAAAGCCTAATTAGACTAGGACAGGGTTGATGGATTTGGGATTACGAGCCTAAGTCTTCTACTTCTCCCCTCCCCCCCTTACGTGCTTATTTACTATTTATTTTCTTAGACTTGGTTAAATTCCCTACTAAGTCATCAAAAATTGATTTTATACAAGTTTCGTCCTAAATCATTTTCTTTTCAAAAATCAACTTTTTTTTTTCAAAAGTTAGTCAAAGTGGTTTTCAAATAGTCTGGATAATCGCAAATCAGCGGACATTTTAGGTGCCTTAAAAACCTTTCTAAAATGTTAATAAGAACCTCTTACCCGAGATTTTCTTAAAGGCCTAAGTCTTTTTCTGTTTTGAGACTTAAGATTTTATTTTAAAAAGTTTTCTTAATTTCTTTTCAAATAAATTAACTGGAGACTCTGTAATTTCTTAGATTGTTTCAAAATTTTCTTTAAAGTATCAAAATAGTTTAAAAAGTCAAAATCAATGTTTTTCAACCCTTCGAGTTAAAAAAGAGGAAAAACAAAAATAGCGACTCTGCTGGGGACAGTAACTAGGTTTTAACCAAATATTTGAATTGACTTCTTTGACTAATTATTAAACTGTTTATGTGCTTATATGTTTAAATTTTGTGAAATTTTACTGTTGCATTTCATGGAATAATCTCGCATGATGATTATTAAACTGTTTTGGGGTTTCGTGGATGTCCCGGCCCCTGTTGATCAACTCCAAATCAAGTGTTGGGAATACGATGATTTACCGACACGTTAGGCGGTCAGAGGCTGTTTGTATTTCCAAACTCAAGTTGTCCGCTTGAAAACCTGTGTTCAAACCCACTCTAGACATCCAGGATAGAGCTAAACCTAAACCCTTTTTTAGGCATGAGCCTAGGACGATCCAATATCCGTGGGGTTATTGGGCCCATTAGAAAACCTGCCCTGCGTCTATTGGCCACGAGTTAATTAAAGACAAATCATATTTATGTGTTGAATAAATATATGTTATTTAATCTAATCCATTATCCTTTGGGTTAGGGGGAAGACTTAATTTATTTGCTTTCATATAAAGACGCTTCAATCATCCACCCATTGAGAAAAAAATTAAAGCAAGCCAGGCAAGAGATTGATCAATTTGCACGATTGCATGATTTCCCAGACTAATGATGTATGAGAATAGAGAAAAGTTATACAGGAATTGCTTGATCATACATAGATGTTGCCTATGACAAAAAGTGAACAAAGTTAAGAGGACTAAGGCCGATCCAGGAGCTACTACCCCCTGCACGGGATATTTTTTTTTCTCATGTTATTCTTTCTTGCCCTAAAGATTGTATCCCTTTTGTGCAAATTTTGTAAGTATTTATTCCCTTTATGTATACCTGTGGAGTTTTTGAGGGATAATGGATTGGTTTTAAAAAAACATATGCTTCCTTTAAAAGCGTTAGGCCAACCCTTGGCTCAAAAGGGTCACCCAATTAGGATGCACATTTTATTACAATATGCTTGTGTGATATAACTATTTTATGTGCTTATATATGCTATGTTGATTCGAATCAAAGGCGAATTGATCCAATCCCATTTTTCAAAAGAACCTCTAAGCAGAAAAATATCCACTATACTAAAGTCCGGCCAAACATACTCTGGGTCTCCCAAGTCTCTCAGAAAAGTCCGCAATCATTCTTAAAACTTCCTAAAGCCTCGCTACCATTTCAGGAAGATCGACTATGGACTCAAAAAAAGCTATTATATGTTTAAACTACGTAGGGCCTAATTTCTTACCCATGAAATACGTAGGCAGACTTTCGGCCCGACCCCTATCTTCAAAAACTCCGTTGTACTATACTTTCTTGAAGGAAGAAGAAGAGTTGAACCTTCCTGAACAATTTCACTTATCCATATCATTAAAAAAAATCATGTTCATTGAAATTATCAGGTCATCATTACTCCATGAATCAATTAGCATGAGATGAGAAACAACTTTATGTGCTTACTTTCTGCCTTAACATCTTGTTTTGCGTATTACTAACAAATTCTAACACATTCCTTTTGAGTTTTTCTTACTCCATAGGTCATAGAAACTATTCTGTGTTGACAAATGAACCTACTTCACTAGATCAAAGTGAATAAAAGATTTTCCTCTTGACTATAGCTTTGTTATAAATAAGGAAAAAAGGATTAGTAGTAAATCTGGACTCTACCAGTCATTTTTCAAAACCTATAAGCCATGGTCTAGAGGATAGAATAGGGAAAAATATGATGCTACCATGGAAGAATTTTTTTTAAGACAACTGAAATCAAAGAGGATGAATGCTGAACTGGACTTCCACTTCACTTATTACTCCCCGATCAATAGGTAACAATAATTTAAAATTTGCCAATGTCATGTCATGTCAAGGGCTAGATAAACAAAGCAAGGTGAATGATGATGAATAGAAAGACCATGTTAAGGAGAAGTTAGTGGAAGACATAGAAGAACTTGAAAATTGGGAGAAGCCCAACCTGGAGAAAACTGAAGAGAACTCATCCATTTGCTACAAGGAATACATTGATATATTTACTTGGACCTATGATGATATGTTGGGGTTAATGTAATGCCTCGAGAGTACACCCTAGACGTCATATGGTGCCTATAGCCTCGGAGGACCACAATCTAACCCATGCAGGTACCTGCTGTGAGCACTGAATAAAATGATAAGGAACATGTGTAGAACTTGACTGAAAATACCATAAGGTTTAAATAAAAAAATGATACTGAATCGAAATACTGAAAACATCTGTCTGAAAACAAAACTATAAGACTGTAAAGAGCATGTAATAACTGAATAACTGACTAAGAGCATCCGAAAGCCTTTAACTGACAAACTGTGGAGTTGATGGAACAAATCCCCAACTAACTCTGACTGAATAGGAAATACTGAACTGATAAGGAAAACTGAGATAAATAAACCATGTCCTCGAAGTATACGAATCCACCACTACTAAAGCTGATAATCTGGTATGTCTATGCACAATCAGGGAATTGGGCATCTGAACCTATGATATTAAACATCATAGCGCAAGAAATGGGTAAGCAATCAGTACTTTGAATATACTTGTATGCTAAATGAGGTTAGGCTAATAGGCATGGTTTATATGCATGAATAATAACTGACTGAATGAATAGCATGGGATAACTGAACATAAAGTAGCAAATGGCTGAATAATGTGAGATAACTGCGTGAACATGCATGAAGTAAAGAATGACTGGTTAGCATGATATTATTGAATATAAATGCGTGAAAGCTGTAAAATCTGAGAATGCATGACCAAGCATATAATATGATTTTGAAAATAGTATGTAAACTGAAATACTAAAATCTGATAACTAAATAACTGTTATCTGTATGCTATGGTCAATGCAAAACTGAACTGAAGTATACTGAACATTGAACTGAGACGGTAGGAGCTATCATCTAACCGATAGGCTTAATCTATTATTTTTCATGACTTGGGGGCTTGAAAAAAGACTAAACTACCTATGATAATTTAAAACTCGAAACTGTAAATCCCGACTTTACACCCCGATGCGACATGGTGCTATCGCATTGAGCCACTGGAAAACGGACAATTCTTATTTTGCACTTTGGCGAGACACGATGCTATCGCGTTGTGTCACTGGAGACGAGTGCGAATTTGCACTCCAACGTGATGTGGTACCTGTTCCACCCCGTTTCCTGGCGCGACACTGGCCAATAGTGGTGAGATACTAGAAAGGTGCAAGTGTGATTTTGGGGATCACCGCGACTAGGGCTGGACATATTTTGGTTAAAATCGAAAAAACTAAAAAATCAAATCAAAATTTAAATTTGATTTCATTTTTTTGGTTTTTCGGATCGGTTTCTATTTTCAATTTTTAAAATTTGGTTAAACGGTTCGGTTTTTGATTTTTTAAAAATAAAATTCAGTTAAATCGAAAATCTAAAATTATATTAATAACATATATATATTATTAATTTGTTATATATATATATATATAATATAATATATTCAATATATACATAATAAATTAATAAATATATAATAAATTTTTTATAATCGTAATTCTCCAAATCTAAATCATATCAGCACAGCAGCCGTTTTCACTTTTCACAGAACTCCTTTCTTTATAAATTACAACGACACTGGAGGCGGATGATAGACCGCTGGTGACAACGACTCAAACTCCCTTTCTTTACAACGACATCAGAGGCGGCGACTCGTGATTGTGGTGTTTATGTTTTTTGACCGGTGACTAACTGACTGAGGTCTTTGTGTAACGTGTTTGAGGGGGAGAGACGATTTGGTTTATCTATTTGTTGAGCGGCGAACGACATCCACTGTGGAATAGTGTTTGTGATTGTTGAACGACGTCGAGTGGCGACCGACGGTAGGTAAGTTTGTTTTTGGGTTCTTCTTCAACTACTTCTACTATTTTCTTGATTTAACGAGTTATGGACTACGGGTTTTTTCTCTCAGCTGTATGCTTCTTAGGATGTGGTAAGAATTAAGATTGTTTGGGTTTGAGTATGTGAGACACCATGTGAAGAAGAAGCAGTAATTGTACTATTTGCTGAACCATTTACAGACAGAGATTGTTTAGGTTGTGTTAGTCTTGTTCTGTTTATAATCTGATGAATATGATAAACGGGACAAATGAAAATGTTGCTAGCTATAGTTGACAATGTTTTTGTGTTGTATATTCTTTTGGATTATGTTTGTTAGGGAAACTGAGGTTGCTATCTGCTTCTGTTCCTTTTCAAGTCTATTACACTGTTTATGTTTTTTAAGTGTAAAATGATTCATCTAATACTGTTAATTTGTGCATGTTTAACCCATATGTGAGTTAATTGGTCAATGTTCAGCTGATAATACTCTTCAGGTTAAATGATTTGCTTGGTGAATTACATGTGTGTGTTCATGTTGTGTATCAGTAATCGCCATACGTGATGTGTGATTCTTCTTGAGTATTGCTATTTGATTTCTCATTGCCATGCTTTTCAACTTAGTTAGCCTATTGATGGCTTATCAGATTGACTGCCAAGTTTGTATTACAATTTTGCAGTATATGTATATTATAAGCACCCAAAGGAGTGTGCGCATTTGAAATTCTAAATTCTTTTGTTTAAATTATATTGGAACCTAATTATATTCTTTTGTTATTTATATTTGGGAATGGAAAATAGGTTTTAAAAAAATTATTTTTCTAAAAAAAATCATCAATTTTAAATGCTCAGTTATGAAAAAGAGACGTTCTCTACTTTAATATTTCAAACCGAAATAAAAATCCAAAATAAATGAACCGAATTTGTAGAAACCGAACCAAACTGATTTTATTTCGGTTTGGTTATGGTTGTCATTTTTGTCAATCTGAAAATCGATAAATCAAACCGATATAAAATAATTAGACCAAACCGACCGAATGCCCACCCCTAATCGCGACGCGGCATGATTGCGGTGATATACTGCCTCTCACTAAAAGTGCCATAAATTCTCACCCGGGTATCAAATTTAGGCGAAATTGGTATCGTTGAAAAGATAATTCAATTATGTATTTGTTGGTGGGTCATTATCTTAAAAATTCTTAGTAAAACGCAATATATTCTCTTTTAAGTTAACTATAACAATATTTTTCTCAAGAACTTAATCGGTAAGGGATATTTTGATTCGTCTAGCAACTAGGAGTTATTTGAGGCCTTAATATACATAAAATTCACTCGTAAAACTACCAAATCACTATAATTTATTTTGCATGATCTTTAAGCATGGTTCTAATATTGGTTTGGATTTTTAGGGTATTACAATATCTCCCCCTTGAGAACATTCGTCCCCGAATGAGGCTGGTTTAGCTGAGAGTATTGAAGAATATGAGATCATATACTGAACATGCATGATTGGGAACATGAGAACATAACTGGGTCTGAAACATAATACATGAACCGAATATTATGAATTAAACTGATCTCCTTGAATACATGCAATGACACGAGAATGGTTATAAGGATGAGATTGGAACGAGGGAGTCAACTTATAAGTACCTATTACTTCAAGCTTGATCTTAGTACCTGAAGAAAAGATAGAAGGTTTAGGACATGAAAGCTTGGGGGATTATACTAAATCTCCCCATTGGTAAATTATGTCCCCCAAAAGATACTGACATGGCTGAAATATTGAGGAAAGATTAAGATGATACATGAGACACTTATGAACTGAATCATGACTGAATATTTGGAATCTAAATCTGGTGCCTGATGCATGAACTGAACTGAAGTTATGACTTGCATGGTCGTGAAGGAATTTCTTCCTTAATAGGAGAGGTGAAAACCATAGGAACTCTTCTGCCTGGCTGGTAAACTGAATTACTGACTATACAAACTAACTCATACTGAAAGCTTACACTTAACTGGAGTATTTCTTTGGCACTCTTACTAGGAAGTTCTAATGACTTTAGGGAGCAAAGAATATTGGCATGGTCTGAGTAAGACATCTGAATCAGAAATCACAACATGGCTAAAATTCTGTAATATGGGATACAAGCCTACGAAACATTATCTAGGATAGAGTTACTAAGCCTTATGCACTGCAACTACTAACTTACAATCTTAGCCATACTTATCAACTACTCCCTCAACTATACTTTTTACTTCAACACCATACTTTACTTGGGGCTACTGAAAATATTCACATGGGCACTGATAACTTTACCTACTGAGGTCTGAGCTAGACTGAATTCTCCTACTGTATTTAAGCCTACTCGAATCTATAAAATGCACACATAACACTGTAATACTAGTTTGAGTTATGAATTCAATACACTCTGCATTTTCATAACTTCCTATCTCCTAAATAATTCTGATTACCCCCTTCAACAACTAAATATAACTCTTACTAGCCATTCACTAATGCGTAGTGTATTTATCCACTTACACACCAACATGACATTCAAGCCTATCCTCACAAATACAACTTCATGTAAAACAAGAATGCAACAATCTTTCCTTAACATCAAATATTTACTTTCTCACATCTAAACAAATTAATCATCATCACTATCATTTCATAAGGGAAGGTCGCTAAAAAGTTAGAACATGAGATCCCGAAGCATAGAAGAAATACCATGCACAACTTGCACATTTAATTGGGGCTTAAGGAATAGAGTACAAATAACATAAATTCCTTAAAGAGGTCTAAACTGAGGACACGCATGACACAAATTTGAATTTCGCTGATTATTAAGAGTGTAGCATGAGTCATGGAAACTGAGTATAATATAAAACATGAATACGTGATTCATGAATTGTATTACCTGATTTTGGAGTTTTTGAATTCATGGAACATGATTCGTATTGCTGGGTGAACTGGAACTCCTCATACTAGGGACTGGGAGAGTACATGATTTTCTATAATATGCACGAATATGAGCTATGATCATAGAGTTGACATGTAAGGAATGAGTAGACATCGTGATAACTAAAAAAAACCTTGCACTGAGATAAGAATGGGCCGGGCATCATCCTTTCCTACTACTTTTCTATACATACTAGCCTCACTGCTAGGATCTGAGAGCCTGACTTGGTTACTTGTTCTACCATCTCCCCTTTGTCTTAAAGCCATCATTCAAAGTCTGTGAACCACTTAATTAACAACTCTAAAATAAACTGTCACCAACTTACTCTTGAGTCTGGGGTAGAATAATGCACATAAACACTATACTTACCCTTAAATACTATACTTTATAATGTAAGACCTACTGCTGGTACATCTTCCTGATATATAATTCTTCGCTTTCTATATCCCCAACGATCATCATAAAATAATTGAAACACTGACTAACTTAGAATTTCCAAGAGTATCACTATTAATTCTTAGTTCACACCATCTAGTGCCTCAGCTCTACTTTCCATTAGCTCAATCTTTAAAGATTCAAGCTTAGATTCCGCCACTTAACATGGATATTCTCAACCTCTTAATGGACAATACTAACTACCTTTACAACCTACTAATATCATATCTCTAAACCTATATTTCTCCCTAAACCATGAGAATTACCCTTACACCTGGACATCTGACATCAACACAGTATGGCCCATAACTTAGCTGGAAAGAACATCAATTTCTACATTACTAGCTCTCATTCAAACTTAGCACTCAAGGGTACTACATAAGCACACCCACACCATAATACTTAGATCAAGTTTTGGTATACACTGTTTCAAGCCTACTGATTCACCTTTCATACAACTAGCCCCATGGATACGTAATCCACCAAATTCAGATAATACTATCCCCACTATATTTCTACTAAACTCCTGGGTTCATGCTTCTAATTCTAGGTCATCTACTATCATAGGATTCTGGGAAGGGCTCTGAAAACACATCTGACCCTTAAGCACTAAGGTATTACCCCTCCATTAAATAATCGGTTCACCGAAAAACTAAAACTGACTGACTCTATTTTAAAATCAACTAAAGTGGTTTGCTGGGATATTGTAACCGAGCAATTTCTGTATACCCACCCAGAAATGAAAGATTTACCCACTGAGGTAGACATTGAGAAGGGCTCTACTAATATTTTGGATCTGACACCGAAGTTGACAACTAAAGTGCCTGGCTTGTCACACCCAAAACATATATCACCACCGGCTCTACACACACCCTTATGATTCCTTCCATATTCTCCGCAAAGTGGATTAGTACGAACACCCTTCCCACTACCCTGTTACTTAGAGCCTGGTGCTCTATTTCGATCGTCGCTCTTAAACTTAGGCACTGGCACACTGGCAGAAGGTGGGCTGAAAATTTCTGATGGAATTGGGAGCAGTTACTACCCCTGACCTTGGCTTAAAACCACTTGTTCTGACCTTTTTTTCTCTTTCTTATTACGCTCCCCCTACTCTTCTGAGCATGAATTAAAAGCTTAAATATAACAATAGCCTGCAGATTGTTCTGATCAATTACTGAATAAGCTAAGGTAGTAAAAGCAGCTCTGAATTCGACGTGAGAGACATGATCATTCAAGGGATCTTTCTAAATGGGTGGAGGTACAGGCTGATTCCCGTTTCTTCTTTTGTTTTTCTTTTCGGAAGGAATTTTCTGTACACGGAAGGATGGATAAGTTAGAAAGAGGTTTTTAAATAGAGCTCATGCTCTTCCGCACGACATGAACACTGAAAGAAAGGAAGTTTTTTCTAAAACATCTTGGAGCCCCTTAACCATAGGTGTGGTGCGCTACACACCCATGCACAAGACTCTAATCAACGAGACTTTTAGACTCCCTAGGACGCTATAAAACCTTAGGCTCTGATACCAAGTTTGTAATGCCCCAAAAGTACACCCTGAACATCACACGGTGCCTACAGCCCCGAAGCACCACTAGCTAACCCATACTGGTACCTGTTGTGAGCACTGAATAAAATAATAAAGAATATATACGGAACTTGACTAAAAATGCCATAAGGTTTAAGTACAAAAAATGATACTAAATCAAAATACTAAAAATATCTATCTGAAAATAATACTGTATGACCATCAATAATATGTAATAACTAAATAACTGACTGAGAGTGTCTGAAAGCCTCTAAGTGACAGACTGTGGAGTTGATGGGACAAACCCCCAACTAACTCCAACTGAATAGGAAATACTAAACTAATAAGGTAAACTGAGATAAATAAACCATGTCCTCAAAGTATGAGGACCCACTACTGCTACAGCTGATAATCTGGTATATCTATGCGCAATCAGGGAACTGAGCATCCGAACCTATGATATTAAACATCATAGCACAAGAAACGGGTATGCGATTAGTACTTTGAATATACTGGTATTCGAAATGAGGTTAGGATAATGGGCATGGTTTATGTGTATGAATAGTAACTGAATGAATGAATAACATGGTATAACTGAACATGAAGTAACAAATAGCTAAATAATATGAGATAACTGAGTGAACATGCATGAAGTAAAGACTAATTGGTTAGCATGTGATTATTGGATATAAATGCGTGAAAGCTGTAAAATCTAAGAATGCCTGACCAAGCATATAATATGATATTAAAAAATATCTATAAATTGAAATACTAAAATCTGATAACTGAATAACTGATGTCTGTATGCTATGATCAATGTAAACCTAAACTGAAGTATACTGAATACTGAACTGAGACTGTGGGAGCTATCATCTAACCAACATGCCCTAATGAGCAATTAGGGTCCAACCTGTGACCCCAGTTGGAATGGTGTCAGTACTGTGCCACGGGTACTAACACATGGCTACATGGATTTACTAAGCTACTGAACAACCATGATGTCAATCCTAAATTGACGGGTGACACCTGGAAAGAGTCAAGCCTCAATTGATGGGTGACTCCTCATATCTTAGACTGGCTACGTAGTTCTGGAATGCAAGGACTGCTACTAATGACTCTGACTAACTAGTGGGGAAGCCGTCATCCCTGCATTCCCTTGGCGCTAAACCCTACTCCCAATTGAAAGACATGGAATATTAGACTGACTATGCTTAACTATTTAAAAATACTAATTGAAAAGATAGGACTCGTAACTATTCTGTAGCCATTCTATAAACACTAGAAACTAGGTAAGCAACTCATTTTGGGTATTCAAACCCCCAGGACTCAATAAAATAATAGTAAGATTGTAATAAAACTTTGAGAACATGATATGGAAGCATTTATTCAAAATTTATTATTGTAGGCATTCCATCAAACACTTGTATTTCATGGTTTAAGCTAAGCATGAGAATAGTTTTAAAACTTGTAGTAATAGTATAATTTCACTACTAAAATCACCAATTAAAGTTTAATTCAGTGAACAACAACATTCAAGTGTGTGGGGATTAATAACAACAACAATTACATGTAAACATGGTACAAAATCGAAATTCATGGGGATTCATGGTTAAAAATCATAATAACTTGTAAAAATCACAACTTTGAATTTGAAATTGGGTTCTTGGACTCCATGGGTCGAAAGGACCCATAGATGAACATTCAACATACCTTAATTGAAGAATTCTTAAAATTCCTTGGTGGATTTTCATGGGAATTGATCTTGAAAGGTGAAGCTTTAGGGTTTTCTTGTAGAGAAATTTTGGAGAATAATGAGCTTACTAGGCTTAGAATAGTTTTAATCAATTTTTTTTCACGACTTGGGGGCTTGGAAAAAGACTAAACCACCCTTGGGAATTTGAAAATCGGTATTGGAAATCACAATTTTACACCCCAGCGTGACATGGTGCTATTGCGTTGCACCACTGGAAAACGGACAATCTCAATTTTTCACTTCGGCGCGATGCAGTGCTATCGCGTTGTGTCACTGGAAAACGGATGAGTGCGAATTTGAACTCCAACGTGATGCGGTACCTGTTCCATCGCGATTCCTGGCACGACACTGGCCAATCGTGTTGAGCTACTGGAAAGGAACGAGTGTGATTTTGGGGATCATCGCGATGCGACATGATTTTTGTGAGATACTGCCTCTCACTAAAGTACCATAACTTCTCACCAGGTATCAAATTTAGGTGAAATTGATATCGTTGGAAAGCTAATTCAATTATCTATCTTTTAGTGGATCATGAGATCAAAAATACTTAGTAAAATGCAAGTTATGCTCGTTTAAAGTTGACTATAACAACATTCTTCTCAAAAACTTAATCATTATTTTGATTCGTCTAATAACTAGGAGTTATTTGAGGCCTTAATATACATAAAACTCCCTCATAAAACTACCAAATCACTATAATTTATTTTGCATGAGCTTGAAGCATGGTTCTAATATTGGTTTGGATTTTTGGGGTATTACAGTTAAGTACCAACATTGTGTTACATAAGCAACAAATTAATCCTGAGTTTGATCCAATAAAGTAGAAAATGTAGAAATTCAAGTCGGACTTAAGTTTGAAGATCAAGGAAGAAGTAACGCAAAAAATTCAAGAAAAGGTTGTGGAAGTCACAAGATATTCAATATGGCTAGGCAATATTGTTCCAGTTCTAAAAAGTTCACGCCGTACGAGGCTCGCTACACGTTTATAGAAAGGACGTGTCGTGCTTTGACTTGGATTGCACAAAAATTAAGGCATTATCTATCCTCGTACACAACGATCTCATTCCTAGAATGAATCCATTGAAGTACATATTTCAGAAAGCCATGCCCAAGGTAAAGTTAACCAAGTGGAAAATGTTGCTAAGCGAGTTTGACATCGTGTATGTGACTCAAAAGGCAATCAAGGTACAAGTCTTGGTGGATCATTTAGTTGAGAATCCAGTTAATAATGAGTATGAGCCACTTCTAACTTACTTCCCAGATGAGGAGATTTTATTCGTGGGAGAAGATATTGCAGAGATGTATCCCGAATGAAGATTGTTCTTTGATAGAGCGGTTAACTTCAAAGGCTCAGGAATTATAGCTATTTTGGTGTAAGAAATAGACCAATACTATCTATCAAATACTAAATTACGCTTCCCGCATACCAATAACATGGTTGAATATGAGGCTTGCATCCTAGGTCTCAAGTTAGCACTTGATATAGATGTTCGTGAATTGCTAGTCATCGGAGACTCAAATTTGCTAATTCACCAACTACGGGGAGAATGGGCCGTGAAGAACTCTAAGAATACCCTTTTTGTATAACTGGTACAGGATTTATGTGGAAAATGAGTTTGCTGATGCTTTGGATACTATATCCTCTATTTTTTTAACACCCTGATCAAAGTTACATTAATCCCTTGGAAATTATCTAGAAGGAACAACCCGCACATTGCGCGCGCGTCGAAGATGATCCTGATGGAAAGACATGGTACTATGATATCGAAAGATATTTAGAATTTTAAATATATCCTGATAAATCCAATAACAATTAGAAGAAGACAATTCGGCATTTGGAAAAGAATTATTTACCAAGTGGGGAAATCTTTTTTAGGGTGACTACATACTTAGGATTCTTAAGATGTGTCAATGCCGCAGAAGCCATGAAATTAATAAAGGAAGTACACGCCAGAGTCTGCGTGCCCCATATAAATGAGTTTTCCCTTGCAAGAAAGATCCAGAGAACTGGTTACTTCTGGATAATTATGAAAAATGATTGTAGCAAATATGTGCAGAAGTGCCCAAAATGCCAGATACATGGAGATTTGATTCTAATGCCTCCACATGAGCTTTATACGATGAGTTCACCTTGGCCTTTCATAGCTTAGGGTAGGGATGTTATTGATCCAATCGATCCACTAGCATCAAATGGGCACAAATTTTTTTTGGTTGCAATTGATTACTTCACTAAGTAGGTCGAAGCTGCTTCATATAGAGCCATCACCAAGAAGGTGGTTGCATATTTTGTCATGAATAACTTGATTTGCCAATTTAGAGTACCAAAATCAATCATAATTGATAATAGGGCTAACTTGAATAGTCACTTGATGAGTAAGATTTGTCATTATTTCAAGATTATTTATCGTAATTCAACCGCATATCATCCATAGATTAACGGAGCCGTAGAAGCCACCAATAAGAATATCAAGAAGATCTTACGGAAAATGATAAAAAATGATAGATAATGGCATAAGATATTTCCCTATGCTCTACTAGGGTATCGTACAATAGTTCGAACCACCAATGGAGCAACTCGTTATCTACTTATTTATGGGAATAAAACTGTGATACCCACCGAGGTTGAAATACCTTCCTTAAGGATTATTCAAGAGGCCAGATTAAGTAATGAAGAATGGGTCCACGCTCGCTATAACAACTCATGTTGATTAATGAGAAGAGAATGGTTGTCGTTTGTCATGGTCAGTTGTACCAACATAGGATGATCCGTGCCTTCAATAAAAAATTAATAGATCGAATATTTGAAGCTGGACAATTGGTACTCAAACACATATTTCCTCACCAAAAAGAGTAGAAAGGCAAGTTTGCACTGAATTAGCAAGGTCCATACATAGTTTGCAAGGTACTATATGGAGGAGCTCTAATTCTATCTGAGATGGATGGTCAAGAGTGGACCAAACCAATCAATTTCAATACGGTAAAGAGATACTATGTTTGAAGGATGTTTTAGCTTTTTGTTTTCCTGGATTATTTGCTATTGTCTTTATGATAGTATTTGTTTTATGATGTGTAATTCCATAGAATCCCTTTCCTTTTATGTACGAACTACGTTTGACCTGAATTCCCAAGAAAGGAATATGTATGCGGCTTATGTTGGTTTTGATCAAACCTTTATGAGAATTTATCCTTTTCTTTTATGTGCGAACTACGTTTGACCTGAATTCTAAAGAAAGGGATAAGTAGGCGGCCTATGTCGGCTTCGGTCAACCCCTTAGGAGAATTTATCCTTTCCTTTTATGTATGAACTACGTGCTGACCTGAATTCCCAAGAAAGGGATATGTAGCTGACCTATGTTGGCTTCGCTCAACCCATTAGATTTTTTTCTATATATATCCCTAGGGTAGACCTGAACTACGCTTGACTTGATTCCTATTTCAACGGGATACATAGGCGCCTTAACTGCTCAGTCATACAACCTCAGGAAATGGAAACTGGGGCAGAATTTTTAAGTCTTTCTCGAAAATTCATAAGAGGAAGATCATCTTCCAATTAAGAAGATAAAGACCCACAAAAACTACAGATCCTCTCAAGCCAAGGTCATCTTAAATAGTATTAAACTGGGAAGAAATTTTGAGGAGGTCCTCAAAATTTCTACTAATATGTTGGAATATATTTCAAATCCCACATCGCCAGAGGTCAAGGCAAGTTCTGTCTATCACTTGCCGCAATAAATTCTAGGCAACCTAAATCTTCGACTATGACAGAGCTTCTGATAGAAAACCTCAACGATGCTGAATTCCTGAAAATCTTTCGTCAAATGACAGATATAGTTAGAATCAATAGGAAGACGTTTGTTGAGCTAGAACATGACATGACTGGCAGATATTTTCTAAAGGCTTTTACAGAAGTTTTGAAACTAGTTTTTAAATAAAAAATTAAGACTACTTTCAAAAATCTATACAAATTTTTTTACTTAGTGATTGCCTAGGCATCTATTGGAACGGGGAGTCAGAGTGGAATTCCCAACATTACGGAGCACCTAAAAGATGGCAAGGAGCAAACCAAGGATTGAAAGAGGTCAACATGGAGTAGTTTCACTCAATGCTAATCATTTTTCTGTGGATGGAGGGATCAATACACAAAAATGGAAATCTTTTTTGAAAATAACCAAGAAAGTTGCGAGCCACACCAAAGCAAATAACGCTCAAGAATAGTATTTTCGGGTAGCCCTAAAGACAGGTTTAGTACCATTTATCTAGGACCTTTTGAATTGTATATCTCATTTCTTGAGACCATGAAGCACAAACAAAGGTATCTTATCTTCTTTATGAATATTGTATTTAAAATTTTTCTAAAAAATAGTCGCTAGCAAAAGCAAATTTGTGTCTACTAAATATTTACCTTGAGCGCAGGTGCATTCAAGGGAGTCGGCATAGTAAATACAACAATCAAAAGGATCACTCAATAGGAGAAAGAGCAGAAAGTCATCCTCTAAATTCACCTTGAAGCAAAGAAAATAGCATTTGAGTGACCTCAAAAAGGGATTTTACCCATTCATTTATATCTGGTGGGTCTGTTATTTAAATACTTCTTCGAAAAGAGGATGAAAAGCGGATTGAGTTATTCAAATTATGATTCTCAGTATTGTCATTAAAATATCACAAAGCTTGACTATGGTCGCCAGTGAGAGCGACATTGTGTTTACTAACTGTCTACCTTGAGTACAGGTACATGTAGAAAGCAAAATGCAGACAAACAAACTCAGGTGAAACTATTTTCAAATCACCGATAGAACTATTCATTTTATTCCATTGCCAAGAGGGCCATGCTGAGAGGGCCATTTCATATTATCTCATTACTGAGAGGGCCATTTAATATCATCTCTAAGAAGGCCATTCCATGCCATTGTCGAGAGGGCCACTTTATTTCATGCCATTGCCAAGAGAACCATTTCATATTATCTTATTTTCTAGAGGTCTATTTCATGCCATTGCCAAGAGGGCCATTTCATATCATCTCATTGTCGAGAGGGCCATTTCATATCATTGCCAAGAGGTCCATTTCATATTATCGCCGATAGGGTCATTTTAGGCTATTGCCGGGAGGGTCATTTCATTTCATGGCATTGCCAAGAGGGACATTTTATTCCATTGCCGAGAGGGCCATTTCATTTCATGCTATTGCCAAGAGGGCTATTTCATGTCATCTGAGGGCCATTTCATGCCATTGCCAAGAGGGCCATTTCATATCATCTTATTGCCGAGAGGGCTATTTCATGCCATTGCCAAGAGGGCCATATCGAGAGGGCCATTTTATATCATCTCATTGCTGAAAAGGCCATTGCATATCATTGCTGAGAGGACCATTTTATGCCATTATCAAGAGAGACATTTCATTTAATTCCATTTCCAAGAGGGCCATTTTATATTATTTTATTGCTAAGAGGGCCATCATACCATTCAACTAAGTCTTTATAATCACTCGTTATGTAAGATGACAAGGTTTGACCTCAAAAGATGCTTTAGAGCACTAATAAATATTGATACGTGAGATAGCATATGCTGGTATCGAGGATATCATCAACATTTAATATCAGTTGACACGTGAGATAGTATACGCTGGCGTCGAAGATATCATCAGTATTTAATATCTATTGACATGCGAGATAGTATACGCTGGCGTAAAGGCTATTCTCAACAATTAATTTCTGTGGGCACGCGAGATAGCGTACGCTGGCGTCGAGGATATCATCAACATTTAAGATCTGTTGATACGTGAGATACCATACGCTGGCGTCGAGGATACCATCAACAAATAATATATATTAACATATGAGATAAAATACGTTGGCGCCGAAGATATCATCAACAATTAATATCTATTGACACGTGAGATAAAATATGTTGGATTCAAGGATATTATCAACATTTAATATCTGTTGACACGCGAGATAGTATACGCTGGTGTCGAGGATATCATCAACATTTAATATCTGTTGACACGGAGATAACATACACTAACGTCGAGGATATCATCAATATCTAATTTCTGTTGACACGCGAGATAGCATACACTGTCGTCAAGGATATCTCATTATCTTATGAATCAACATCTGAATGCATCAAAAGCACATGATTCAAAGGGACATCTTTAAGTCGCTATCTGAAAGCGAACGACATATGATATTTCATAGAAATTAACAATTTAAGGATCATTTATAAGTCATATTATTTTAAATAGGATAGTGTGCAAGATTACCAATGAGTTGATAACCCATAGGTCATCCGTAAGCCACAACAACATCCTAACCAGATAGTGTGTAAAGTTACCTAAAAATTGATAGTCCGAAGGTAATCCATAAGCTGTAACCAAATACTTACCAGAGAATATGCGAGATTATCCAATTGATAAGTCCAAGGGTTCTCTATAAGCCACGTCATATCCAAAGATCGATTATGAATAGGATTACCCAAAGACTAGTAATTTGTGAGATATCTATAATTCATATTATATCTAAGCTCGGATGATATGCTGGAATACCTGAGAGCTAGCAATTAGAGGGATATCTGTAAGCCATCTCTTATCCAAGGTCAAATAATATGTAGGATTATTTAAAATCTAGCAATTCAAAGGATATCTATAAGTCGCCTCGTATCCAACATTAAATAATGCGCAAGATTATCCAAAGATTGACAATTTAAGACTTACCCAAGGTCACATGCAAAGAATTATTGTCAATAACCAAAGAGGTTATCATTTGAAAAACAACAAGCAATATAGGTAAACAAAAGGGTGGCCGCATAAGCATAAGATTACATGATTGTAGGGATCGTTCTGTATAAAGTGTCGTCGGTGTCCAAAAGGTCACCCTACTTTGAAGACATGCTCAATCGACAAAGGATCTATTATATTCAACAACCAAGAGAGTTTTTGTATTTATTATTACAAGTTATTTCCTTCCAAATAGGTACATGAGAGGATGACTTCGCTTTTTAAATAACAACTCACATGGAGGTATGGTAAGAAACTATATACGCGTTTCGTGTATTGTGTTTATTACTAATAATATTGTTTGACTTATTATTGAAAGTATCCGAGAGGATGAAAATCTCAAATCAAAATTACAGGTGCGGACGACTCCAAAAAGGATGCAGCACAATGTAAAACGTTTTTTAGCAGCAAAACAGGACATTGTCTAAAGAGGGACGTCAAACTCTTTAAATGCGAGCTAAAGGATAATCGCCACCATCCAACCACACCCCTATTAAAATATATGTGGATATTTTAGGGTATTCTGGTTTCAGCTTCACCTTTGGAATATTTTTAAACTCATACCGAGGGTAACCTTCTCTTTGTTTCAAATCTGGGGTGACAACATACCTCGGATTTTGGAAATTATGGCCAGTTAAGTTCTTACCTATGGATATGAAGAGTTCCACATTCATGTTTAAGAGGTTTCAAGCCTCTTTTTCCACAACTTGATCAACTTGTCACTCATCTCGAACCAAAGATCGTCTAAAATAAAAGACTATCTTTTCTACCGATTAAGTCAAACTACAAACAGTCTGATTCCCTAAGTATCGGAGATATATAGGCGGGGCTCTGTATAGAAAACTCGATTGCATTCCAACCTCCCCCCAAATCCTTTCATTCTCTAGATTTTTGATTTTACTAAAACTCAAAACCCAAGATAGCTTCTTAATTTTTTGAAAATCGTAATTTAAATCAAGCTTTATGAACTACAAGTGACCTGAATTCTCATGTAACTTGAGATATAAAGAGAACCTGATACCGGGGTCCGGCCATAAATCCATGAAACTTGTGCGAAAACCAACCTCTCTCAAAAATAAATTTGGGGTCAGACAAATATTAGAAACGTCAAACTCCCTTAGCCCATGGTTACTTGCATCCACCCTACCCAAAGGGAGGGGACAGTTGTTGACACCTAATTTTTGTCCTCCACGACTAAATTTAATCTTGGGTTTCTTCAATTTTAAATAAAAGTAAAATATTTATTTCATCCAGATAAATGCACTTTAAATTATTTATGAAGGTTAATTTTGTCATTTAAGTGACGATTATATATTTCCGTATTCACATATACGAGATTGTATACATTTTGTTACTTGAATGGATAATTTTATCAAAATTTAAGCTTTTACGGAGATAAGTTTAAAAATTAATTCGAACGGATAAAGTCTTGATTTAATATTAATTTACTCTCAAAAATAATTTATTTGGATAAATATGTATTTGATTTTATTAAATCAAAAAGCTCGGGATAAAATGAAGTATTAATTCGTATCGAATTTCAATTTAATTTAGGTAATCTATTAGAGTTGGCCATAATTAAAATCAAATTGACTATAATTGCAATGCATCCACCAACTGATTTTTAATTTGGACAAAATTAAATAAATTTGGCTAAAGTTTAATCCTTAGTTGGGGTTATATTATAAATAACTCAAAAATTCTCAAAAACTCTCGTAACTTCTATCCAATTCTCACCAAAAATAATTTCAAATTTGTATTACATTATATTATTTTCCCCATCAACTTTGTCCTTTTTCCAATTTTAAAATTCAAAAATTATACTACATTGTTCAATTTTTCCTAATCTTATTTTCAATTTTAAAATTCCAAAAACACCCCTAAATTCTCTCTCCCACATTGGTGGATAAAAAGAATTGAATTCCCATCCTTTCCTATAAATACTACCATTTTTTGCTAGAAAGACCAAGCCTCAAGGTTGGGAAAAAAAACCTTTGAGCAAAAAAGAGTTTTTATTTTAGTAAAAAAATTTCCTTTTTCATGAAATTCGTGGGCTAATCGAAGTTATCGAGTTAATCGGTTTCTGGTGGTGATCAAGACTCCGAAGAAAGCTTGTAGTCTCATTTTGCTACCCTTAAAAAGGTACACACACCTTTTCTATTTTTTTTTAGTTTTATCATCATTTTTTTCTTCATCTTTTTCTTCTTCGTAGTTCATAGTTATAATTTTATTTGCTGGGATTGTTTGTTGTACACGGCTTTAAAGGCCAAAGGACGTTGTGGTATCGATATTATGGTTATTTTCATGTTCATGGTATAAAAATGAGCTAGCAATAGTTGTAAGTGCCTTTTCGACTTTATTCTTTGATTATTATAGATAAAGTTTCAATCTTTACTTAAAAGATGTACTTATGCTTTGTTTAAATTCATTGTTGGCGGATATGTTTGTTTTTAACTTGTAAAGTTGTTTCCTTTATGTTGAAAATAATAGTTA